>NC_140588.1:966649869-966781327 GCF_964204655.1 Triturus cristatus
AGTCTCGCGCGGGGGGGAGAAGAGTCTCGCGCGGGGGGGGGGGAGAAGAGTCTCGCGCGGGGGGGGGAGAAGAGTCTCGCGCGGGGGGGGAGAAGAGTCTCGCGCGGGGGGGGGGGAGAAGAGTCTCGCGCGGGGGGGGGGGAGAAGAGTCTCGCGCGGGGGGGGGAGAAGAGTCTCGCGCGGGGGGGGGGGAGAAGAGTCTCGCGGGGGGGGGGAGAAGAGTCTCGCGCGGGGGGGGGAGAAGAGTCTCGCGCGGGGGGGGGAGAAGAGTCTCGCGCGGGGGGGGGAGAAGAGTCTCGCGCGGGGGGGGGAGAAGAGTCTCGCGCGGGGGGGGAGAAGAGTCTCGCGCGGGGGGGGGAGAAGAGTCTCGCGCGGGGGGGGGGAGAAGAGTCTCGCGCGGGGGGGGGAGAAGAGTCTCGCGCGGGGGGGGGAGAAGAGTCTCGCGCGGGGGGGGGAGAAGAGTCTCGCGCGGGAGGGGGGGAGAAGAGTCTCGCGCGGGGGGGGGAGAAGAGTCTCGCGCGGGGGGGGAGAAGAGTCTCGCGCGGGGGGGGGAGAAGAGTCTCGCGCGGGGGGGGGAGAAGAGTCTCGCGCGGGGGGGGGGAGAAGAGTCTCGCGCGGGGGGGGGAGAAGAGTCTCGCGCGGGGGGGGGGAGAAGAGTCTCGCGCGGGGGGGGGGAGAAGAGTCTCGCGCGGGGGGGGGGAGAAGAGTCTCGCGCGGGGGGGGGAGAAGAGTCTCGCGCGGGGGGGGGAGAAGAGTCTCGCGCGGGGGGGGGGAGAAGAGTCTCGCGCGGGGGGGGGGGAGAAGAGTCTCGCGCGGGGGGGGGGGAGAAGAGTCTCGCGCGGGGGGGGGGGGGGAGAAGAGTCTCGCGCGGGGGGGGGGGGAGAAGAGTCTCGCGCGGGGGGGGGGAGAAGAGTCTCGCGCGGGGGGGGGGGGGAGAAGAGTCTCGCGCGGGGGGGGGGGGAGAAGAGTCTCGCGCGGGGGGGGGGGGGAGAAGAGTCTCGCGCGGGGGGGGGAGAGGAGAAGAGTCTCGCGGGGGGGGGGGGGGGGAGAAGAGTCGCGCGGGGGTGGGGTCTCGCGCGGGGGTGGAGTCTCGCGGGGGGGGGTGGAGTCTCGCGGGGGGGGTGGAGTCTCGCGGGGGGGGGTGGAGTCTCGCGGGGGGGGGGTGGAGTCTCGCGGGGGGGGGTGGAGTCTCGCGGGGGGGGGGGAGTCTCGCGGGGGGGGGGGAGAAGAGTCTCGCGCGGGGGGGGGGGAGAAGAGTCTCGCGCGGGGGGGGGGAGAAGAGTCTCGCGCGGGGGGGGGGGGGAGAAGAGTCTCGCGCGGGGGGGGGGGGAGAAGAGTCTCGCGCGGGGGGGGAGAGGAGAAGAGTCTCGCGGGGGGGGGGGGAGAAGAGTCGCGCGGGGGTGGGGTCTCGCGCGGGGGTGGAGTCTCGCGGGGGGGGGGGTGGAGTCTCGCGGGGGGGGGTGGAGTCTCGCGGGGGGGGGTGGAGTCTCGCGGGGGGGGGTGGAGTCTCGCGGGGGGGGGGGGAGTCTCGCGGGGGGGGGGGAGAAGAGTCTCGCGCGGGGGGGGGGGAGAAGAGTCTCGCGCGGGGGGGGGAGAAGAGTCTCGCGCGGGGGGGGGGAGAAGAGTCTCGCGCGGGGGGGGGGGGGAGAAGAGTCTCGCGCGGGGGGGGGGGAGAAGAGTCTCGCGCGGGGGGGGGGGGGAGAAGAGTCTCGCGCGGGGGGGGGGGGAGAAGAGTCTCGGGGGGGGGTGGGGTCTCGCGGGGGGGGGTGGGGTCTCGCGGGGGGGGGTGGGGTCTCGCGGGGGGGGTGTCTCGGGGGGGGGGGGGGTGTCTCGCGGGGGGGGGGTGTCTCGCGGGGGGGGGGGGTGTCTCGCGGGGGGGGGGGGTGTCTCGCGGGGGGGGGGGTGTCTCGCGGGGGGGGGGTGTCTCGCGCGGGGGGGGGGGTGTCTCGCGCGGGGGGGGGGGGGTGTCTCGCGCGGGGGGGGGGTGTCTCGCGCGGGGGGGGGTGTCTCGCGCGGGGGGGGTGTCTCGCGCGGGGGGGGGTGTCTCGCGCGGGGGGGGGTGTCTCGCGCGGGGGGGGGGTCTCGCGGGGGGGGGGTCTCGCGGGGGGGGGGGGTCTCGCGGGGGGGGGTCTCGCGGGGGGGGGTCTCGCGGGGGGGGGGGTCTCGCGGGGGGGGGGGTCTCGCGCGGGGGGGGTCTCGCGCGGGGGGGGGGGTCTCGCGCGGGGGGGTGGGGTCTCGCGGGGGTGGGGTCTCGCGGGGGGGGGTGGGGTCTCGCGGGGGGGGGTGGGGTCTCGCGGGGGGGGGTGGGGTCTCGCGGGGGGGGGGGGGGGTCTCGCGGGGGGGGGGGTGGGGTCTCGCGGGGGGGGGGGTGGGGTCTCGCGGGGGGGGGGGGGGTCTCGCGCGGGGGGGGGGGGTCTCGCGCGGGGGGGGGGTGTGGGGTCTCGCGCGGGGGGGGGTGTGGGGTCTCGCGCGGGGGGGGGGGGTGTGGGGTCTCGCGCGGGGGGGGGTGTGGGGTCTCGCGCGGGGGGGGGGGGGGGGTGTGGGGTCTCGCGCGGGGGGGGGTGTGGGGTCTCGCGCGGGGGGGGTGTGGGGTCTCGCGCGGGGGGGGGTGTGGGGTCTCGCGCGGGGGGGGTGTGGGGTCTCGCGCGGGGGGGGGGTGGGGTCTCGCGCGGGGGGGGGTGTGGGGTCTCGCGCGGGGGGGGGTGTGGGGTCTCGCGCGGGGGGGGGTGTGGGGTCTCACGCGGGGGGGGTGTGGGGTCTCGCGCGGGGGGGGGTGTGGGGTCTCGCGCGGGGGGGGGGGGGGTGTGGGGTCTCGCGCGGGGGGGGGGGGGGTGTGGGGTCTCGCGCGGGGGGGGTGGGGGTCTCGCGCGGGGGGGGGGGTGGGGGTCTCGCGGGGGTGGGGTCTCGCGGGGGTGGGGTCTCGCGGGGGTGGGGTGGGGTCTCGCGGGGGGGGGGTGGGGTCTCGCGGGGGGGGGGTGGGGTCTCGCGCGGGGGGGGGGGTGGGATGTTGTCTCGCGCGGGGGGTGTGTGGGGTCTCGCGCGGGGTGGGTGGGGTCTCGCGCGGGGTGGGTGGGGTCTCGCGCGGGGTGGGTGGGGTCTTGCGCGGGGTGGGTGGGGTCTCGCGCGGGGTGGGTGGGGTCTCGCGCGGGGTGGGTGGGGTCTCGCGCGGGGGGGTGGGGTCTCGCGCGGGGGGGTGGGGTCTCGCGCGGGGGGGTGGGGTCTCGCGCGGGGGGGTGGGGTCTCGCGCGGGGGGGTGGGGTCTCGCGCGGGGGGGGTGGGGTCTCGCGCGGGGGGGGGTGGGGTCTCGCGCGGGGGGGGTGGGGTCTCGCGCGGGGGGGGTGGGGTCTCGCGCGGGGGGGGTGGGGTCTCGCGCGGGGGGGGTGGGGTCTCGCGCTACCTATTCACCGTCAGCCGTTATTATCGAGACCGTCGGGAGCCTGCAACAGCCGGATTTGGACTGTGAAAACTGCACTTTTTCGCAAATATCAAGAATATACTTGAAGGATTTTGGAAGGATCAACACGATCATCCTTCGTTTGAACTCTATGGCGACCGCATAAGAATTTTATTCCCATATATAGTCTAGATTCTATTAAGAACTTGGGGATTCCAACCGCGGTCACCCTTGGACTATCACTGCTCCTTTTAGTGCAGTTAAAGACTTAAGGTCTAGTGCAACTTATTATATGCCCTGAAGAAGTCCGCTTCAAGGACGAAACGCGTCGGCTGTATTGTCAAGAACAGACTGTATTTATATTCCATTGGTTTTAAAAAAAGAGATCAATTATGAATGTTGTGAATAAAAAATTACTTTTTTCAAAATTACATTTACGTTGGGAATGAATCATATTATTATCTTCCCCATTTTCTCAAAGTGTGGTGCACCTGTGCTTTTGGTCTAAGATTGTAAGGTCCGTTTGGACTGGCATTGTATCAGTGGGTGCGATTCAGTGTGCACACTTAACCCTAGCAAGTATATAGGGACCTACATACAGAAGGGATAGCAGCTTAGGTGCTGGCATATAGAGGGCTCCACTGATCTGGTATGATTCATACCTTATTTTTTAAATTTATCCTAGACTCTCCGTTCAGGAAGATAGGCCCGAAACTGCACTGTGTCCAGAACAGCTCTGATGAAAAGCAGCACCTGAGAGGGAGCCAGGTGTGACTTCAACACGTTGATAGTGAGCTCCCGCGAATGCAAAAGATTTGCTGTAATCTGGAGGTGGGAGAGGACTGCCTGTGGCGAGCCCACCTTTAACAGTCAATCGTCAAGGTGGGGGGACTGAAACTCCAAACCCCCGGAGGTGAGCTGCGACCACCGCCATCACTTTCGTGAACACCGGAGGAGCACTGGCAAGGCCAAAGGGGAGCATGGCAAAGAAAATAAGTCACTTACCTGTAACTGTAGTTCTCCACTATTGGAATCTTTAATAGATTCACATGCTTGGATCATTCCCCGTCATCAAGATGGGAGTCCACGGTACCTTAGAAAAGTAATGTCATAATAGACATAGAACATAAAGGCCTTGGGCCTTCCAGTTTAGTAACATATCCTAGTTCTTATTTAAAAAAGGACTAAACTTAAGAGTCAACCAATCAGGTCACACCACCCTGTAGAACCTTCCTGAGAGAAGCTCTAGCCCCTCAGATTTTCACAGCACCAGTGCGTAAACATAGTACTGCACAGAGAGGAATACATTTGACCTTCCTAGGTAAGGTGGGTCGCATGTGAATCTATAAAAGATTCCAATACTGAAGAATTAGTTACAGGTAAGTAACTTATTTTCTTACTCCAGTATTGCAACTTTCATAGATTCACATGCTTGAATGAGATTAGAGAGCATTAATACACACATTTTCTAAAAATACAACACATCCTCTAGTGTAATAAATAATACATGTATACATATAGGCAATAAGTGCAATGTGCATAAGAATAAAGCAGATGGCGGGAAGAAAGGAATGGCTCACCTTTAATGAAAAAAATGCCTTAAAACTGCTGGTCCTACTGCCGCATCTCTGAGCAGTAATGTTGCGTGAAGGTGTGTGCACTTTTCCAGTTGCTGCTCTGCAGATATCTGGCAATGACAAACCTAAAAACAACGCCATGGACGTGGGCATAGCTCTTGTGGAATGATCATGAACCTTTGAGTTCAAAGGCTGACCAGCCTTCTAATGACAGTAGAGAATGGCACTAGATATTCATCTAGAGATGCTCTGTTTTGTTAGAGGGAAACCTTCTTTTGGTGCGCTGTAGGCAGCAAAGAGGTGGTTGGATTTGCAAAAATTCTTAGTTCTGTCCAAATAAAACTTCAAGCACCTTTTGATATCCAGAGAGTGTAGTGCTTGCTCGGCTGACATTTGAGGGTTTGGAAAAAATAACTTAAGAATCACAGGCTCACTAAGATGAACGTCAGATGGGTCTTGAGGAATCAGCTTAGGATTTGTGCATTGAATAACCCAGTCGTCTCTGAACAGGAAGGAAGGATGGGCTCCTGGATCGTGATAGCCTGAACTTCGCGAACTCTTGTTGCGGATGTGAGGGTGAGGAGGAGAGCTACCTTTCAGGAGATAAATGTAACATCTGCTTTATGGATAGGCACAAATTGATCTCTCATTAACACTCTGTTGAGCTGCCAAAGTGGAGGAGGAGGCCTCACCGGTGGAAATGTTCTGAATAATCCTTTGAGGAATTGCTTAATGAGTGATCTCCTAAAGCGAGAAGTGGCTGAGAGATGTACATTAATGGAGGTGTGAGTCAAGCCCGACTGGACAAGGTGTAGAAGGTAAGGTAAAATCTGTTCAGGTGAAGAGGAGATGGGATGTACCTTGACTGTCTGGCACCATATGCAAAACCTTTTCCACTTTAAACGGTATGTTTTGTTAGTACTGTCTGCCCTTGCTCTGGCTAGCCCTGCAATCCAATGTAATGTTCAGATGTCCAAATTCATGGAACTCAGGAGCCAGGCTGATAACCGAAGAGACTTAGGGTCTGGATGTAGAACTTGTCCTTTGCTCATCGTCAGCAGCAATGGGATCGGTTTGAGTCTAATGTGATGCTGCTGTGAAAGGATGACAAACTCCGTGAACCAATACTGACGTGGGAATGCTGGGGCTAGGAGTATCATCTTGCAGGGCTCAGCATTCATATTCCTGAGGACTTTTGGGAGGAGATGAACTGGAGAAAATGTGTAGGCAAATATTCCAAATAATGCAATCGAAAATGCATTCCCCCACAGCTCTGGTTGAGGATGCTAGCTTGTGAAGAACTGGCGGAGGGTCGCAAAGAGATCCAGATTTGGTTTTCCCAACTGGAGTAAGATGCGATCCAGCATTTGTTGATCCAGTTCCCACTCGTGGCAAGATGTTTTCAGCCTGCTCAAGGTGTCTGCTATGGCGTTCTGGGTCCCAAGTACATGCACTATAGTCAGATGTTTTGTGATGGATGGACCATTCCAAATTAGTTGAGCTTCCTGGGACAGCAGATAAGACCTGGTGCCACCCTGCTTGTTTATGTAGTGCATCATGGTTCTATTGTACTGAAGAACTCTAAATCCTGGAACGAAAAGCTTGTAAAGAAAGATGTACTGCCTTTAACTCGAGTAGACTGATGTAAAGGCCACAATAGGAAGGTGGCCATTTGTCGTTGACCTGGATACCCTGGAGGTAAGCTCCCCACCCTTCCAGGGGATCATCAGTTTTAATCACTAAAGGTGAGGCTTGAGTTAAAAATGCTAGCCCGACTGATAAATTTGCAGGTTGGGTCCACCAGGTGAGCGATTTGACCACAGGTGGAGTGACCTGTATGATGTTGTTGAAGGTTCCTGTGCCCTTTGAACGTCCATTGCTTCTTGAAGGAGATGCATGTACAGACAACAGTATGTGATTAGATTAATACAGAAAGTCATTATACCAAGAAGAGATTTGTAGAGGCGAAGGGAAAGTGACTTTCGTTTTTGTATTAGTCTTGCTAAAGTCATGAGCTTTTGTTGCCTCTGCATTGTGGGGTATGCTCCGTTTAGCGTTGTGTCCAGCATGGCTCCTAGGAACGTTAAGTGTTTGTGACGGTTTAATGACTGTTTTGTCTAGATTCAGAGTGAGTCCTAGCTCGTTGAATAGGTATATGCAGGCCCTGGTGGATGCCTTTGCAGTCTGGTTGGAAGGAGCCTTGACCAACCGGTCATCGAGATAGGGGAAGACTTAAAGACTTTGTTGTGAGAGGAAGGCCCCTACAGGTGCTAAGCACTTCGTAAAATTGCAGGGGCGGACTTGAGACCTAAGTGTAACACCTGGAACTGATAATGGTGACCGGCTGCAGTGAACCAGAGGAGTTTCCTGTGTTTTAGATGGATGGGGACATGGAAATATGCATCTTGAAGGTCTAGACATGTAGTCTCCTCTGTTGAGTTGCAATATATCTTGTAATGTAACCATGCAGAATGGTTGTTTTTGAGGCATTTGTTAAGATTTCTTAAATCCAGAATTGGTCTCCACAGCTTTGACTTCTTGTGGATTAAGAAGAAACAGGAGCAGAAAGTGTTTCTCTTTGATATAATAGAACTCTCTTTATAGCCCCCTTCTTAAGCTTGGTTTTGACTTCCCACTTGGAAAGTTGTGGATGTTTTTGGACGGAAGGTTGAGGTGAGGTTGGGGGAGGTGTTTGGATGAAATCCAATGTGTGTCAAAATCAAACCAAATTTAAAACCCATTGGTCGGTTATCTGTTTCCAGTGCTGCAGATAATTGGATATTCTCCCTGCTTCCCTAGTTGGAAAATGGAGGGAAGTAGCCGGTGCCTAGAAGAAGTCATTATCAGCAGCTAGAATCCTTGCCTTGTCGTCCGGATTTTCCTCAGGTAGGATGTCTGTTAGAGGCTGCAAATGGTGTGTATTGTTGCTCATATTGGGACCGACATTGTTGGTTAGTGGAGGAATAAATGGGATAGCAGTATTGTTGGTATCCCCCTCTATAAAATGTTGCTCTCTTTCTCGAGTTCCAGCACAGGGCAGCTTTTCGCACTGTAAGGTCCACAACGACTTGATTGTGTCTGGTCCATTTTTATTGCCAGGAGAGCCTCGTCAATGTGTTTCTCAAACCAAGCTTCTCCATCAAAAGATAGAACAAATATTTTGGTCTGAACCTCCAGCCTGAAAGTGTTAGCTTTAAGCCTTCCTTGATGGAGTAATACTGCTGTCCCAGCTAACTGTCTGAATCCAGAGGTGGCAAAATGCATGGCACAATTTCTGATTATGTGTGTTCACCTTCTAACAATACATTTTTTGCTTCCCCCTTGATGTTGTTTGAAAGCTTATCCAGAAAAGGGGCAATATCGGACCAAATTTGCAGATCGTATCGGGCAAGTAGAGCCAATAAATTTGCTGCCCTCACCGTAAGTGTTGACATGGCTGAAAAATACTTGATATTATCGAGACCACTACCCTCTTTGTCTGGAGGCACTGATGGGGCGTGGAGGGGGTTAAGGATCTTCTCTGTGCTGCCTGGAGGATGACAAAGTCTGGTTTGGGGTGACCCATCAGGAAGGCAGGTGCATCATCCTGGGCCTAGTATTTTTAACCGAGCTGTGGCAGTACTGCTGCGACTGAGGCTGGATTGTGCATAACCTTTAAACCCTCATCCCAAATGTGATCAATGATGGGCATGGCTTTAACAGTTTTTCAAAAAGGTTCTTTGAAATCATAAAAGAAACAATCGCGCCGTTTTTCGGGCATAGGTAACTCAAACCATGTTGCTGCATTTTCTAAGAAGTTGTGGAAACCTCCTATGTCCTCGTGAGGGAAATCCACTGGTATTGGTGAAGATGGTGCTGGCAACACAGTCATCCCACTCATCAAGGTGGTCACAGGGTTCACTTTATTTATGCATTTATAAAGCGCCTGAATCACCCCCGAAGGGGTATCTCTGCGCTATGGAGGTGCTGCAATAGGCCATGAAGGGGGGCATGTTGAAATAGTACAGTTTTGAGGAGCCTTCTGAATTGAAGGTGGTCAGGTCATTGCCGCAGATGGGTAGGAAGCTGGTTCCAATAAAGAGGGGCTAGATGAGAGAGAGCTTTCACAACCAGCCGCGATTTTCTGAACCGAGGTACAAGAAGCAGAGACTTAGTTCCTGAACGGAGCAACCTAGTGGGTATGTAGTGGTTTAATTTCCTTGCAAGATAGATAGTGCCTTTGCCGTTCAAGGCCTTGTGAACAATACAACAGAATAAATTTGATTCCTTTGTGTACCAGGAGCCAGTGGAGTTGTAGGAGAGGAAGAGAGGCCGTTCTAGGGGGAGCGTTCAAGACGAGGCGTGCCGCGGTGTTTTGGACCACTGGGAATCTGCTCAGCGAGGACTCATTAGCTGAGACCAGGAGGCCGTTGCAGTAGTCTAAGCAGCTTAGTACCAGTGCCTGGATGAGAGTTTTCCATGTGGATAAGGGGAGGAAGGGGAAGACTCACCGTAACAGTCTAAGTAAATGAATATAGGAGCCAGCAGTGTTGGCGGAATGCTCTTTCATGGTCAATGCCTGGTCTAGGTGTATGCCAAGGCTCTTGACTACGGTCTTAGGCTCCGGGGGAATCACCTAGGTCCACTGGCCACCAGTCTGGTGAACGCAGCAGTGGTGCATCTCCAAACAGCATAATCTCGGTCTTCCCTGCGTTGAACTGAAGGATATTGCACCTCATCCAGCTTGCTAGGGTTATCATAACTTCCGAGAAGGTGGGCTGGGCCTTAGGGGTGGATTTATTGAACGAGAATAAAAGCAGAGTAACATCAGTGTATGAGATGTGTAAAACCTAATGTCATGTCTTAAGTAGATCTGCAAGGGGGGCCAACGTAAATGTTGAACAAAGTGGGACTGAGACAGGAGCTTCAGGGTACTCCCTTGATCAGTTTTATCGTCTTTGATCAGAAAGTGCCTAAGTTGATAGTCTGGGTACGGAGGGAGAGAAAGCTCACCATCCACTGGAAAGCAAATCCTCAGAGTCCAATTTCTTTCAGTCTCCTGAGCAAGATATGATGGGAGACCGTGTCGAATGCGGCCGATAGGTCAAGCAGCAAGAGGAGTACTGATTGTTCGCTGTCCAGGGACTGCCTGATGTTGTAGGTGACAGCATTCAGGGCTGACTCTGTGCTGTGCCTGCGCCTAAATCCAGATTGAGAAGGATCGAGGCATTCCGTGGATTCGACGTGGTCAGATAGATGTTTGTTGATGCGTTTTTCTAGTAACTTACTCAGGAGGGGTAGCAGAGAAATAGGCCGAAAGTTAGATAAATTATCCATGGGGGCTTTGATGTTCTTGCGGATGGTAATGACTTGTGCCACCTTTCATTCAGTGGGGAGATGTCCCTCTCAGTAAGAGATTGAGGAGCGAGCAAATGGGAGCGGAAAGTTGTTTGGAAAGTAAAGTAGAGAAGTACTGATTGTTCGCTGTCCAGGGACTGCCTGATGTTGTAGGTGACAGCAAACAGGGCTGACTCTGTGCTGTGCCTGGGCCTAAATCCAGATTGAGAACGATCGAGGCATTCCGTGGATTCGACGTGGTCAGATAGATGTTTGTTGATGCGTTTTTCTAGTAACTTACTCAGGAGGGGTAGCAGAGAAATAGGCCGAAAGTTGGATAAATTATCCATGGGGGCCTTGATGTTCTTGCGGATGGTAATGACTTGTGCCGCCTTTCATTCAGTGGGGAGATGTCCCTCTCAGTAAGAGATTGAGGAGCGAGCAAATGGGAGCGGAAAGTTGTTTTGAAAGTAAAGTAGAGATTTTAGCTGGGATGATGTCCATAGGGTAGCCTGATTTTACTGTGTATAACAGTGATTCCACGTCATCATAGGTGGGGTGGGGGTGGGGGGGGGGGAGTTATCTAACAGCTGCACCTTAGTAAGGGTGGGTGGGGTATAAGATGCAAGAGCCTGCTGAGGGCTTCCTGCTGCGGTGATTTTATCATAGATCAGCTGAATTTTCTGTGTAAAATGCGTTGGTATTATGACAGAGTGCTTGAGAGGGAGCCTCCTCGTTGTCGCAAGCCTTTGGGTTGCTGAAAAATGTGAGGATTTGATATAAGACTTTAGGGGCATCCCCTGCCTGATTGAGCTGTAGTGCAATATGGGCTCTTCGCGCAATTTTTATATTTTTGTGGTACTGGGTCAGAGCGGTCAATATCTCTTTATCCTTTCCATCATGGGAAC
Source organism: Triturus cristatus (assembly GCF_964204655.1). Classification (NCBI taxonomy): domain Eukaryota; kingdom Metazoa; phylum Chordata; class Amphibia; order Caudata; family Salamandridae; genus Triturus; species Triturus cristatus. The sequence continues at coordinate 966,661,065 of NC_140588.1, forward strand.
GGCGCAAGCACGTTTCCAGAGTTTTGCATAACCATTTTTCTGTCTGTAGGTCAGGCGAGAACCAGGCTGTCTGGGGATGCCTGGCCGAGCTATGGTGCTGATTCAGAGGGGCAAGGTGATCAATGGCCATTTTTACTGTGGAGTTGTAACGGGCCAGGCATTCCTCTACATTATCAGAATCCAGGTTCCAGGAATAGTTTCCTGGAAAAGGCCCGGGGTGATTTTGTGCCATTGTCTATGAAGGTGATGGGAGGCCGGCCTGGGGCATTGTAAACCCTAGGACTCTCAATGTGAAGATCGATTAAGGCATGGTCCGTCCAGGTAAGCAGGCAGGGGGATTCACAGAGGATATTGGGGGGGGGGGGGGGAGGGGGGGGGGTGGTGAGAATAAGATCAAGGATGTGTCCTGCTGTGTGTGTGTGGGGCCGTCGTTGATCTTATTCAATTCTAAGGAGACTAGATCTGCCCAGAACACCGAGGCATCTTGATTAGTGGTGCACACACTATGTACATTAAAATCTCCCAGAAGTAAAACATTCTTGGTGGATATGACGTGGGGAGCTATTAATTCCATAAGTTGAAGTAAAAAGTCTGAGAGGGGGCAGTAGACAAGAGCACCTCTCCAACTACTTTGTGGTAGCAGGTCCATACGATAAACTAAAATTTCAATCTTTTTGTTACTCTGTTGCTCAAGTATAGATACTTTAATGCAATCTTTATGGATGATGGCTATCCCTCCCCCCAATTTGGACTGTCTGTGCAATCTTTGGATGCGGTAGCCCTCTAGGAGGGCCACTGCAATAACGGGGGTGGAGCTGGGTTTGAGTCAGGTTTCAGTCAGGAATCCTATATCCGGGTTCCTGGAGGTGAGTAGGTCCCACACTTCTACCTTCTCTTTCCTCATCAGATGAGGTGTGATCATGTAGTTGCGCTACTTGTGGAGAACTGACTGCTGGTGGAGGCAATGGTTGCAAAGGCAGAGTAGTTGGTGGCTGCAGAGGCACTGAAACTGCCGTAGCTGCAATATGCAGAGCAGAAGATGGAGGAAATGGTTTCCTATAATCTGACAGCATGAATTGTAAGTCTGACACCAGTGATGATGGAAGACATACCAAGTCTACTTTGTACTGTCGAGGATGTTTGTAGTGCTCCTGAGAGGCATAATAGTCTTGGTCACAGTAATCATCCTCCTCAGGAGTCGTCTTGGAATTTAACATGAAGCTCTGAGGGGCTATGTGCGGTACCAAAGAGGCCATCATCTTCAGAGTCTTCATAGTTCAAGAGATGGGAAGACAGCAGACACGGCACCTTTATTGGTGGTGTATGAGCTGGTGTAAGCATTTTTTGGCTTAGTCTGTGTTTAAATGCAATTTTTTCTCTGGTAATCGTCGAGGTTGTCGACAATGATAGCGTCAAAGAGAGCAATGGCTTTGGTCTCATTGTTGATGAGGGAATCACCATAGACTGGGGAGGCACCATTGACAGGAAATTCAAGTAGTGACTTCGTCGCCGGGAGCGTCGACAAAGAAGTAATCCGTATCGTCGATGTTATGGGGTACGGCTGGTCGCCGATGAGGAAGATGCTGCCATCTATACTGTGATTGTGTTGGAGGTAGATGTCGTTGACGCTGCTGTAACTGCCTTTCTTGTCGAAGGAGATGCTGCCAACCAGCCATCCATCCGTGGACCAGAAGGCGGCTTCTTGAAAGTGCTTTTCCCCGAGGTGGCGGTGTTGGGGGCTCAGAAATTTAGTTTTGATGCCCCCTAATGGAGGAACCAGACTCCTTTTTTCCCTTTATGAGATGAATTGGAAGAGCAACAGTGTCTATGAGAGACCTGAGAGGTCTTTTTGGATGCCTTTGTTGGTGGTTTATGAGAGGACGGAGCTGCAGGATCATCTCTAAATCTCTTTGGATGAGTTTTGGAGGAAGACATGGATGAAATGTCACTCTCCTCATCAGAGACGGGATTCTTTCTGATCTTGAGCTTTTGCAGCCATAGAAGGAGTCACCCCTAACGATCCTTTAAAGTTTTAAAAGAAATAATGCGACATACCTTGCAGTCTTATGAGCAGGGTAAAGATAATATATGCAATCCTGATGAGGGTCAAGAATGTGCAGCCTCTTCTTTCTGCAAGTAACCCGGGGTCTGAAGAGCCCCTTCTTAGGTGTGTCCGACAATAAAAGTCAGTTTGAGACACCCAAACAACAGATACACAGAGACTTAAATTATATCTATAAATTTTGAGGAGAAATGGTGTTCGAGAAATCACCTGAAGCGTTCTGACAGGAAACTGAGCAGAGCTCAGTAGAGACTCCCTAGGCCGACGTGCGGTAGAAAATGTGAGGGATGGAGCTTCTCCCAGGAAGGTTCTACAGGGTGGTGTGACCGGATTGGTTGCCTCTTAAGTTAAGTCCTTTTTTAAATAATAATTAGGATATGTAACTAAACTGAAAGGCATACGGCCTCTATGTTCTATGTCTAGTATGACATTACTTATGTAAGGTACAGGGCAATGATTTAAGCATGTGAATTTATGAAAGTTATAATACTGGAGTTACAGAAGGGCTCTTGGCTGATCGTGAACTGCAGGTAACATCTGTGGACAGGCAGGGATATGAAAATATGCATCCTGTAAGTCCAGCGATACCGTGCAGTCTCCTGGATCCAGGCCAGACAGGACTTGCAGAAGAATGAGCATCTTGAATTTCTCCTCTTTCAGGAAAGGATTGAGCATGCGTAGGTCTACAATAGGACAAAGGCATCCATCCTTCTTGGGCACCAGAAAGTAGCAACCACGACCTACATATGATGCCGGCACTTTCTCTGCTGCTGTGCTGTCCAAGAGAACTAACACTTGCTGATGAAGTACCACCTCTCATTGCTCTGTCTGCAAGCTTGTCGTAAGTAGACCCTTTGGATGAGCTGCAAAACCCAACAGTTGAATGTTAAGTGCCTTCCAGTGCTGCAGGTGATGGAGTATCCTGCCTCCCACCAGATGCCTATGATGGTTTGAGGGCAAACCAAAGGGGTGTGGAGGCTGAGACTGCCAGAGAGAAGTGGACAGGCCTGACTTGTGGATGGCTGTCCCATGTGGTCTGTAAGAGCTGCGTCCTCAGTCACAAAAAGATTGTGCGATTTGCTGGCCGTGATGGCTAGGTGTGTAGAGATGTGGTTGAAACCCCCTTCCGTGGGTACGAAAGGTGCAGATGCCGGACTGAGGTTGGTGAGGGGGCAATGGAAAGGCTGTAGCCCTGCTGTCCTTTAAGTGCTCTAGCACGGAGTCTTTCTTCTCTCTGAACAATGAGAGCCATCAAAGGGCATGTGCATGAGTGATGCTTGGACATCCCCCGAAAAGCCAGTGGTTCTCAACCAGGCGTTGAGCCTCAGGGTCACTGACGAGGATATCGCTCTGCGAGCAAGTCTGTTGTGTCCATCCCACATCTTATGGTGAACTTGGCTGCATCCCTCCCATCAGCAATTGCTTGACAGCTTATGGCTCAGGCCTCTTCTGAGATCATAGGCAGCACCTGTGCAACAGAGTACCAGATTATATGGGAGTATCGGCCCAAAATGCATAAGGTGTTCAGATTGGCAGAAGAGAACATACTCTTCCTGAAGGTATCCAGCCTTTTGGATTCCCTATCCACTGTAGTGGTAGGGAAAGCACTGGGGTTGATTTTGGAGGTGGAGGCCTGGACCACCAAGCTCTCTGGGTGGGGAAGGGAGGGGTTGGGGCTATGCACAGGAGCCCCTGTTCAGGGCTTGGACCAGGGGCCCCGCGTAGGACATTGGTAAGGGCTTCATTGAATGGGAGTAATGGCTTGGTGGGGGGGCAACTCCTGACTAAAGCACCAACGTCAATACATTTATCTTGACTGCCTCTGATCGCTATACCAGATATATATATAGATGTATATATACATTATATATCTATAACAGTCCGTAGACCCCTCGCAATCACCACACAATCCAGGCCTGCGGTATAAATAAGGCACTGGCTCCAATATGGGGAGTCTGTCCCATCGGCTTCATATCGGAGTCGAGAATGATGAGGCACTGTCACTGCTGGGCACCGGGGCGATCTGCGCTGAAGCAGGTGCTGGGGAAGGTAGACGTTGCACAACTGGCGCCACTCCTTATCTATCAATGGATCCTTGGGGCCCAACTGGCGTGGAGGACGAACCTGCTGGCAGAAGACCAGTAGGGGCTCCTCCCGGACCCATAGTACCCATGGGCGCTCCAGAGGTGTCAGGCCACCCAAATATGAGGTGAATGGCTTTGTAAAATTCTTTAAGTTAGGAGGGGGTTGCTCCCGCCCCCTGAAGTTCAGCGAGGGCCGGAGACTGCCCAGGTGCAGGCTCCACCACAGATCTAGGCCTTGAGTGACAACAGCCCGCTACTCGTCCAAAGCCTGCTTGGTGACGTCCAAGATCTCAGGACCTTCCAGTGACTGAAACCTGGAGCGTTGCGAAGCAAATCAATGTCAGGCGGCGAGGAACTGCAGGTAGGGCTCTCAACGTCTTAGGGTGCATGGCGTGGCAGTCCTCGCATGTCTTGGCGTTGTGGTCTCACTCAAGATACCAGAGACAAGCCAATTACGTGTCCATCACCGCTATCTGTCGGTGAAAGGCGCCACATGGTTTAAAACCTGCCTTTCTGGTGGACATCCTGCACAGCAAGAGACAAAGTCTTAACAAATCTTCGACAAAACATCGAAAAAAGGTCAGTCAAAAAGTGCCTTGGGTAGCCCTTCTCAGAGTCTGCGCTGACTGAAGCGGAAAGAAAAGAACTGACATCAGAGCGCTGTGGTTGCACCTATATAGGCACCACACATGACACTTTCGGCCCGGATGTCACCACCGACGCCACGTGGAGTCGAACGACGCCACCTACCAGTTGGCCAGGGTACTGCTCACAAAAAGTTTCCTGATTCAGTTGGACACCTGGGAAATATTCTAAGGTAAGGAATCTGTGACTAGAAGTCTCTATCAGATACCATATTAACAAAGGAGATTTGTGGAGGCAGTAATGTGACAAGAATGTTTGTACATATTTGTTATTTTGCATATATACATTACAACACAAACTCACAATTGCTGTACAGCGCTACATACTAACATGTAGACCAATGGCTTGTTAGGTACACAGCAGCGGAACTTAACAGGAGTAAGCCAGCAGGCCCCACTCCAGTGACACAACAAAAAAAATAAAAAAATAAAAAGCCTGTTCACTTTACTGATTACTGGTCACAAACTGTACGCTGCCACCACTGACTCAGGCTACTGAACCCTTGGCAAGGGCAGTGGTCCTTTACCACTACTACAGTAATGCTGTGTGTGGGCCTTCTGGTCTAACAAGACCATAATCTGTGAGAAAGGCCTAAGTCATGATCCATATGCATGATCCATGTTCACCTACAACGGGGAAAGAAACACAAGAAATCAGTACCAAGGATTCCGATATCGCTGCAGCTTGGGCACACAGGGCAGGGCTGCACGTCCATTTTCCATGTCAACAATTATATTTGCAAACGCAAACACAGGCTTCAAAGACCGTGACCAACTCATTAGACGCTCTCCTTTCCTCTTGTATCGCCATGAGATGTGTTACTTTATTATATCCTCATTTCTGACAGTCAATCAGTCAATCAATCATTCATTTGTAAAGTGCACTACATACCCGCGAGGGTCTCAAGGCGCGGGGGGGGGGGTGCTACTGATCGAACAGCCAGGTCTTGAGTATCCTCCTGAAGGTCAGCAGGTCTTGGGTCTGTCGTAGGCTCAGTGGGAGGGTGTTCCATGTCTTGGCAGCAAGGTGGGAGAAGGATCTCCCGCCGGTGGTTGTTCTTCGGATGCGCGGGACGGTGGTGAGTGAGAGGTCAGCGGAGCGTAGCTGGCGGTTGGGGGATGTAGAAGGAGAGCCGTCTGTTGAGGTAGGCTGGGCCAGTCTGGAGTACTTTGTGTGCGTGGATGAGGAGCTTGAAGGATATCCTCTTGTTGACGGGGAGCCAGTGCAGGTTTTTCAAGTGGGGGGTGATGTGGCCGTGTTGTGGTACGTCGAGGAACAGTCGCGCCGAGGTGATTTTGGATGCGTTGTAGTCGTTTGATGAGCTTGGTCGGGGCTCCCGCATAGAGGGCGTTTCCGTAGTCGAGTCTGCTGCTGACGAGGGCCTGGGTGACTGTCTTTCTTGTATCTGTCGGGATCCATCTCTAGATCTTGCGGAGCATGCGGAGGGTGTTGAAGCAGGAGGAGGAGACGGCGTTGACTTGCTTGGTCATTGAGAGCGTTGAGTTGAGGATGATTCGCAGGTTGCGTGCGTGGTCGGTGGGTGTCGGGGCTGCCCCCAGTGCCGTCGGCCACCAGGAGTCGTCCCAGGCGGAGGGGTTGGAGCCGAGGATGAGGACCTCCGTCTTGTCCGAGTTCAGCTGCGGGTGATTGATCTTCCTCCAGTCGGCGACGACCTTCATTCCTTCGTGGAGGTTGGCTTTGGCGGTGATGGGGTCCTTGGTGAGGGAGAGGATCAGTTGAGTCGTCTGCATAGGAGATTATGTTGAGGTTGTGCTGTCGGGCGAATTGTGCGAGCGGGGCCATGTAAATGTTGAGCAGTGTCGGGCTGAGGGAGGATCCCTGGGGTATGCCGCAGATGATCTCGGACGCTTTGGAACGGAATGGGGGAGGCGGACACTCTGGGTTCTGCCGGAGAGGAAGGAGGTGGTCCATTCCAGAGCCTTGTCTCGGATCCCTGCGGCATGGAGGCTTGCGCGTTGTGTGCAGTGGCAGACAGTGTCGAAGGCAGCGGAGAGGTCTAGGAGGACGAGTGCTGCGGTCTCACCATTGTCCATTAGGGTCCTGATGTCGGTGGCGGCAATGAGGGCAGTCTCGGTGCTGTGGTTGCTGAGGAACCCTGACTGGGAAGGGTCCAGGATTCTGTTTTCTTCAAGGGATCGGTTATGCGGTCTGTTGACGATTTTCTCGATGACCTTGGCCGGGAAGGGGAGCAGAGAGATGGGCCGGAAGTTCTTGAGGTCTCTTGGGTCTGCCTTAGGTTTTTTGAGTAGGGCGTTTATCTCTGCGTGTTTCCAGCTCTCTGGGAAGGTCGCAGTCTCGAGGGAGAGGATGATGTTGCGCAGGTAGGGTGCGATGGAGCTGCTTGCTTTGTTGAAGACGTGGTGCGGGAATGGGTCTGACGGAGAGCCGGAGTGGATTGTGCTCATGGTCTTGATGGTGTCATCGACGCTCACGCTGGCCCAGGCTAGCAGGGGGTCGTGGTCGATGGTGTGCGTAGGGTCTGTTGTGTTGCTGTCTGTTGGGGCTGTCTGGGTGTTGAAGCCGTCGTGGATGTCTGCTATCTTGTGGTGGAAGAAGGTGGCAAGGGAGTCGCACAGGGCTTGCGACGGCGGGATGTCGGTGTTGGAGAGTTCCTTCACGATGTTGAAGAGCTCCTTGCTATTGTGTGCGTTGTTGTCGAGGCGGTCTTTGAAGGAGGTCCTCTTGGCCGCCCTGATGAAGTGGTGGTGGTTGCGGATGGCGTCCTTGCGTGCTGCGTGGCTGTCCGGAGTTTGTTCACTGTGCCATTCCTTCTCTAGTTTCCGGCAGGCTTGCTTGGAGGCAAGGAGTTCTGGGGTGAACCAGCTGTCCCTCTTGCTGGTGTCTCTGTGGGGGGGGGGGTTTCTTCAGCGGGGCGAGGGTGTTGGCGCAGTCCTCGATCCAGCGTCTGAGGCTGTGGGCAGCCTCGTCGGCGTTGGAGGTTTCGGTGGGTGGGCTGAGAGCAAGGTTTGCATGTAGTTGGTCTTCGGTGATTTTACTCCAGCAGCGGCGGGGGATTTGTTGGGTGCGGTGGTGTGTGGTGGGTTTCTGGAAGGCGAAGTGGATGCAGCGGTGGTCGGTCCAGAGGAGTTCGGTGGTGTGGCTGACTGAGACGTGCGGGCTTGAGGAGAAGACGGGGTCGAGCGTGTGGCTGGCGGAGTGGGTGGGCGTTGTGACGAGTTGCTTTAGTCCGAGGTTGGTGAGGTTATCGATCAGCGTTGTGGAGTTGTTGTCGTCGTTGTTGTTCTCAAGGTGAAAGTTCAGGTCTCCGAGGAGGATGTAGTCGGTGGAGGTCAGGGCGTGCGTGCTGATGAAGTCTGCGATGGAGTTGCTGAACTGGGGACGCGGTCCGGGTGGTCGGTAGACGAGGGTGCCTCTGAGGGTGGAGTTAGGGTCTGTGTGGATCTGGAAGTGCATGTGTTCGGCGGTGCTGAGCGCGTCGTCGGTACTAGTCGGGACCCTGATGCTGTTCTTATGGACGTTGGCGATTCCTCCTCCGACTCCGTTGGTGCGGTCTCTGCGGGTGATCTTGTGGCTATGGCGATGTCGGGTGCGGAGGAGTTTTTCAGCCAGGTCTCTGTCAGGAAGGCGACGTCCGGGGATGTTGTGTTGAGCAGGTCCCAGAGCTCGACGGCGTGATTGCATGAGGAGCGGGTGTTCAGTAGTATGCATCGGAGGTGGTTGGGGTCTTTCTTGGCTGGTGGTTTGTCGGCTCTGAGGCTGGTGTAGCTGCAGTTCCGGCAGGTGAAGGGACCGTGTGTGTGTTTTGGGGCATCCTTGAAGCAGGTGTGGGTCCGTCTGGAGTTGAGAGCGTGCAGAGTGCTGGCGTCGTAGTGGCGGCGGTCGTGGCGGGTGCAGGGGCCAGGGGTTCTGGCGCTGGGCGCGGTCCGGGCGCGGTCCAGGCGCGGACGGGTGCAGACGGGCTTGCCTTAGGCACGCCTTCGTGGCTGCGCAGCGGCCAGCATATATGGGGAGGTGGGAGGGAGGAGCAGCTGGGAGGCAGGGGCAGCGAATGGGCAGTGGGCAGTCAGGGGGCGAAGCCGCAGGTGACGCAGCGGCGGGGGCGGTGAGGGACGATGAAGGGAACAGAAGGCAAAAGGGCACAAAAAACGAGGGAAAACGAATGTCACAGAGGGCAAGAGGGCACAGAAATACAGGAAAAACGAGTGGCACAGAAGGCAAAGAGGGCAGAGAAATGCAGGAAAAACGAGTGGCACAGAAGGCAAAAAGGGCACAGAAATACAGGAAATATGATGGCCGCGTGCCTGTTCTGTCCTCCACGCATTGCCGATTTGTCTTAACTTCGATCAAGATGTGTGTTTTCAGATCCCAACCCCATATTATTTCAGGTCTTGGAAGTGAGCACAGCACATTCCACATGCCTACGTAAAATGCGGGGTTATCTACATTCGGACCGTAAACATTTACAGTTGTGAGTAGCATGCCCTATAAGCTGCCTTGGAGTTTAGCATATCGACCTTGCTCATCTGTAATCATATGGTTAACCGCAAATGGTGTGCCTTTTTTAATTAGAGTCAGTACTCCTCTTGCTTGGGTACGTTGAGTAGGAGGAGGCCAGCCTAATCTCCACGCCACAATGTGCCCACCTTCGCCTCTCTGCGCTTCGTCAGGTGTTTTTCTTGTAGGAGTGCCATTTGAATATGGTGTTGATTGAGATAGGCTATTACCTGCCTTATTTTCTTGGGGTTCTTAAGACCTATTGTATTGTAATTGCATTTAAATAGCATTCAATGTTATGAGAGATGGATTAGCAATGCTACAGGATCAGTTGTTAACCACCTAAGTTCATGGAAGCGATTCGAGCTGTTTGCAGTGTAATCATGTATATATCTGCTACATCTGATGTCAGTGCACTATGATAATACCAACTAACAACATAGCTTTGTCCCGAATCCGCCCCCACCCACTTCAGAATCCAAATCATGTCAAATGTATGATCCCAAATAAACTCAGACAACTTGTTATCAACAATTCCAATACAGCCATTACAGTCAGTATACTTATCAGATCCATCTGCGTATCCCTCCGATGGTGCAGAGTTGGCTGGGCATACTAGTTTGCCAGTTATGGTTGGTGGTGGCGGGAGATAGAGTCCTAGACCAGTTCATCAGTTCCTGTGCTCTTTGGTACAGTGTATTCAATTTCCATCTCCTTTCATTATAGTTAATGTTCCAGGTCTGTATTACTTGTCGGAGTCCACTTCTTCCGTTGTTCGTTGAGTTGGTTTCCAAATCGTGATGGACTTCAGGAAATCTTTGGCCACCTTCAGAGTTGCGCTGATCTTGTTGACCTTCTTACTCGATGCGCAGGCGTGCACAATCTAACGTGGCATATGGTATATTAGTTGTCTGACGTGGACATTTTATGTGTAGGAATTCTCTCCTCTCTGCCTGGACATCTGCAGTAAAATCGAAGTAAAAGGATACCTGAAACCCCTGATAGTGGAGTTCCTTCTCATGCGCTCGGCGCAGCACTGTGTCCCGGTTGCAAAAATTGAGTAATTTGGCGAAAATGGGGAGCAGGGGGACCCCACGGCAGAGTTTGCGCCTTCAGTGCTCTACAGGCACACTAGTATGTTTGACATGTTCTCTTGACAAATGAGCGTGGCAAGCATCTGTTCCACAAACATCTCTATCCGCCCGGTGTTTGCAGATTCTGAAACACCTGTGATGCGCAGATTATTGCACCTCGAGTACGCTTGGAAGTCTGTTTCTAGGTTTTGCATAGGCAGCGCATGCGCTGCCTCTATGAGGCATCAAGTAATCTGTATTACTAGTGAAACTTCACCCATTGCGTTTCTCTTTGTTTTGTCGTTTGCCATTGGTGGAATCTGGCATTGCTGTTCTTATTTCGCTCATTGTTGGCTGGTGGTCCGATATGTCACTTCCGTTTTTTTCAGTTTTTGAAGGAAGCAGCATCGACCAACTACAGTAACTTACGCTGCTCGCTGTTATCTTTTTATTTAGGGACTACTTTTTTTCTTTGCTGCTCGCATTTCCACATCTGGCAGCTTCCTGCCCTCCCCCACGCTGTTTATTTAATATGCACGAGATCTCAGATTATTTATTCATAATTAAATGATGCAGCTCCCGCTGAGGCTCGAACCCTGTTCTCCTGCTCCAAAGTGGGCAGCATTATATGTTGAGCCACCTCCTCGCACAGTTTGTTTTTAACTGTAGGTTTCCCTTGATCATCCGCGCGGCACGCTGCTTATTTTTCCGCTCTCATTGGCTTGGGTTCAATATTTATAAATAGACCTGTTTGAAAATCACGTTTGTGAAATTGCTCGTTTTGATCAAAAAAGATTCAGCTATCACTCATGTTAGTGATGCGCTGATGTCTCCCACCGCTGTGATTTCTAGAGATTAAGCTTGTTCACACAAAAGACTGATTATGTAAGCTTAGTGAAAAATCTCTTTCTGGCACTAAATATAATTATAACGCCGGGGCACATAACCTACACAGGGGAATGGGAACACGAACACGGCAGACTAGTCCAGCCTTCTTCGTCTTTAGTGGTCAATGAAGCGCCGAGCCCTCAAGCCCTCTCCCTCCCACCTCTGTGTTCTACAAGGCTACAGTTTGCATCGATCCTCTTGGCGCTCCACTCCCCGCGACTTTACATCCATTGTTCTGCTGTCTTAACTTGTCTGGATCACTTTACTCTTCACAAATAGAATTTGGCTGCTGTAGCAAGAGAAAGAAGACAGGCGGACCTATGCTCTTTACAGTTTCAGAAGCCAGAGCGTCCATGTTCGAACAGAAGAGGTTACGATGCATTAGGCAAGAACTAATAGACAGACCCAAACACCCTGGTTACACGAAAATATCAGTGGCTTGCACTTAAACAAGCATTTGCAATGCAATAGGTTTCGCATTTACAAGAGTTTGAGCTACTAGCATTGTAAATGACAATAGCTTAAATTCTCGCGAATGCGAGACCAATTACATTGCAAATCTTTTTTGTGGTTTACAAGCGCCCCATGACAATCTTTCATATTAATAGAGGCCATGCCCCCTTCTTTAGACGAACTGTGTCTAAGTAAATTGGCGTGCTCACCATGAAAGTGAAAGCGCAGTATGGGGAGCTTTTACAAAAAAAAGCATTTCTCAGCTTAACAAATTTTTTTTTTTTTTTTTTTAAAAGCACCCCATGCAGCAGTTTCACTTTAATGGCGGCACACCCCTTTCTTCAGATGCGGCTTGTCTAAAGAAAGGGAAGCAGTCCCTATTAATGTGAAAGCGTGGCATGAGGCACTTATTAACAACAACAAAAAATGCATACTTTACAAACCCCATCAAAATGCTTTGGGTTTAAAACAACATTTTTTATCAAGTGTAATTTCCACTCGAAAACGTGGTCAGAATGATTATTTCCGTAGGTATGTGGGTTGCAGCTGGTGCTATTTCTTTGAAAACATAATAGTCTGCTTCTGTAATGTATTTTCTCTTTTCAGAAATGTGACTTCTTTCTTGTTTAAAGAATAAGATTTAGTTGCACCTAAAGGAGGGAGACATGCATTTAGGTGTTAAGGGCCAGTTTTGTAGATAACTTTTTTGTAATTGTACATATTTGCTGGATAAGGGAACAGAGGCATGGGTGATAAGGTAATGGAAGCTGTGGGTAAAATGCAGAGATTCTGATTCGACATATGCTCGAGAAAGAACATCGAGGTGACAGGGGACGATAAAATGAGAAAAGGCTGTGAGTGAGCAAGAGAACACACAGCTGAGGTGAGAAAGAGAAATGTGTTGAGAAATTCCACTGTGGAGTAGAAGAAGAGGGATGTTAGAGTGTGAGAGGTCAGATGAAAATAAGTCAGACGGAGAAAAACATGGTTTCCAAAAGACACACGGATTATGTGAAAGGGAGATGTGTGTGTGTGTGTAAGCGTGAGTGTTTAAGAGAAATTATGTGTAAGGATCATGTGTGCAGTTGTGTATGGGAGGTGAGTGTCTTTAAACGGGATAAAGAGATAAGGAGAACTGTGCTTGTGTTTAGGAGCGGTGTACACCTAAGGGATGTGCATATGTAAGGGAAATGTTGGCTGTTGAAGCAATGTGTGCTTGTGAGTGAAATGTGCGTGCATGTGTGTGTTTGTGTGTGTCTGTTGTGTAAGGTTGCTAAGTGGTAAGGAGATGCGCGTTTACTTGCGATCGGAGTGCAACGGGGATCTGTGCAAGTGAGTTATGTGTTTAAGTGTATTGTGGGCCTCTAAGGGCTACACGTCTTCATGGAGACTATGTAAGAGAACGTTGTGTCGAAAATAGCTGTGTGTGTATGTTTTGTGGATATACAATGTATGGTAGAAATGTGTAAAGAAGATATGTGGCCGGGGAAGCGGTTTGTAAATGAAGTGTGCGAGTGGGGGGAGAGGTGCCTACGGCGGAGTGACCCATAAGTGCATTTTAAGGGATGTGTTTCTTAGGGCAAGACTTGACATGCACTTGTAAGGGAGATCTGTATGTCTGTTTCAGGAGAGAGAGAGAGAGACAGACAGACAGACAGACAGACAGACAGACAGAGAGAGAGAGAGAGAGAGAGAGAGAGAGAGAGAGAGAGAGAGGTTTAGGGGGCGTGTTGGTGTAGCTGTGATAGGTGGGTGTTTAAAGAGATGTACAAGCATTAAAGAATGACGTAGGATAGAAGTTGAGGGCCGCCAGAGGGGAGGGGTGTGTTTGTGAGATAGAGGAAAGTGGCCAGAAGAGGGAATTGTGAAGAAAAAGCAAAGTGGAGCACATCAATGAAAACGGAAAGGAAGAAGAACAGAAATAGAGAGATGATGGAGTAAAGGGTAAATGTGAGGAAGACCAAAGAGGTCAGCAAAAGGAGAAAAAGCGGATGATAAAGACACTAAGAAAACGAGAGGGTGTAAACCAAAAGTGTGTGTGGTTGCGAATTGACGGGAGAAAGAAGGGATGTGGCGGAGAGATGGATTGGGACACAGAACGCAGGAAGAAGTTTAGACAAAGATATGGAGAAAGAGAGGAAGAAAGAGTAGCGGAAGATGATGGAGAACAGTGGGCAAAAAGATGGAACTGAGGAAAGAGAACGGAAAAGACAGGAGGGGCAGGTGTGGAATCAGGAAAGAGAAAGGGAAATGAAGGGGGATAATGCAAGGAGGAATGAGAAGGATGGATACGCAAAGAAAGCAAGGAGGAGTTGATTGTAGGAAATAATAACACGCAGCACTGCTCATTGTCCAGAGGGTCTTGAAGAATGATGGGATAGTGTAAGAGATCGTTGCAGGGGACGAGGAAGCTAAAGATTAACGGGTCGCTTAGATTGGGGCCTAGCTTCCAATAGTGCAGCAGTTGCACTGGCACCAGAGCCGAACAGGCTGAGGGGCCCCATTTTTCCCTAATCATTGCTGTTTTTTACTACCAAACTAGCAGATGGGGTCATTTTCCTTGCTTGTATTTGGGGCTCGCGCCCCCCTTGCTACGCCACTGGCTAGCGAGTCACGGAGCTACGCGGCAGAGCCTGTACCTGCTCTCTGGCTCGCGCCAGGCTCGAGCCTTCATTGGCTCCCCCACCTGGAAGTACGAGTGCGATTCTACATATCAGTTGAATAGAATAATAAGATAACGTGTCCATGAACTAGGCATTTCGGTCTCCGTATTTCTGGGGTTACTGTTTCATTCGGCCTCTATACCATTTTGTCTAGGTGTCCAGGACTGCTGCTGGCAGGGCTATGGATCCCGAACCGAGTAACCACACAGGATGCCCCTGGCCGTGCTTCACTTTTAGAATCATAGCAGACGTTCAATATATGGACAAAGACGATGGCAGCAACTTCCAGCAGACGAGGACGCGGTACTAAAGACACAGCCTGGCTCTGCTCAGAAGCACGATTGATGCGTGTAATAAGCAGCCCCCCCCCCCCGTTTCATCCTGCAGCTCGGTGACGTCAGACTGCTTTAAAGCACGGTACCTAACCTCACACCTGTACCTTCAGACTGTTTTAGGAGAAATTGACAAAGGCAAAGCCCCCTTCCACCATGTTTGGGGGAAACCATGAGTTTTACAACTTTAACCGAGATTATTTAAACACCTTGAAGCCCAGTTCTAAACAACTAGAAGACGAAACAGTTCCCAGTTTGCGCCATGATGGTGAAGATTTTTATGCTTACCTCTTCAGTACTTTCCCCAAGTTTCGTTATCATCGACACCTATGCCCTCAGCGTGCTTGGGCGGGAAACATCCAAAGGAAAAAAGCGGCATTGAAACAGATCGCTAAAGTGATCGCAAGCGAAGAAGCCCGCGAGTGGTGCGCGCACGCCACAGCGAAAAATATGGTTTCAATTATCGCGCCTGTGTCTGGGCACGATAATTGGAAACATATGCTGCTACTGCGCGTAACAGACACCAATAGGCCATGGGTGGAGCAATGCACCCGCCTTTGGCCTATTGCGTGCTCTTTGTAAAAAAACACGCACGCAAAGCCCAATAGCGTGCCCCAAAAGGAAAAGCACATGCTCGTACATGTGCGATTCCTAGCTCGGTTTCTGAAACCCCCTACAAAATGTCTCGTGCTGCGCAATGCGATGCTAGACACGAGACCGAAAAATGTTCTCCTTTCTCTTTGTTAACGACCACATCAGTACAATTCTAGAGATCTTTAAAACTTTAATATGCCGTAGGGAAGGTGTCTGACCTTTATAGCACGCCCTCGCTGAGCCTGGGACTGACAGCAGCACTGATACAGAGCGGGCTCTAACTGTGACAGGCTGCTGTGTCTCAGAAGCCTTTCCCTTGCTGCCATGTGCTGGCCGGAGCTCATCCTAAATGCCACAAATTAGCAGTTCATCACTTTGTCTTGTCCTCTTTTCTGACCCCCCCTCTCGCCCCTGCCGTTGCATAGGCTGGGACCTTCCAGGCTCTCACTGCTATTCTGCTTTTCACGCCACGCTCTGGCTAAAAGTGAACTTGGGTGTAGTGTTAGCTGCACAACACAGTCTCCATTTCTCCGTGCAGCCTGCATGTTCAGACAACCTGTGGCTGCACACCTCCGTAATTTAATTTTATGCCCCCTCATTACTTAATTAAATATGAATAGTTTTCCACCACGTTACAGCAAATTATAATAAACATCTGGCTACAATGTAAATGCAATCCATTATAAAGAGAGGGCCCCGGCTGGTCACTCCATTGC
Source organism: Triturus cristatus (assembly GCF_964204655.1). Lineage (NCBI taxonomy): Eukaryota > Metazoa > Chordata > Amphibia > Caudata > Salamandridae > Triturus > Triturus cristatus. Next base: position 966,677,051 of record NC_140588.1, read on the forward strand.
TGTCTCTGAAGATGAGCATCCAGACGTCATGTGCATAGGAACAGCTGTCTCTGCTTTCACTATACCCGGTCACCTGCTAACTTTCCCTCTATCCCCCTACCGCCCTGTCTGCCCCTTTTCTCATTATCACATCCCTTCAACTCTGCTCTTAACGCCTACACATTTCAAAAAGGACAGTGGAGCCCTTACGTAGACACAAAAGGCATATTATATTTATAGTTTAATATCGACAAAGTTAAAAATACAGTATGCATACAATATTCAGTTAAGTGCTCGCCCGTGTGTGCTCTTCCTATTGTCTTGTGCAGTGGTGTAATTGCGGCGCTAGAGGGACAGTTTACATGTGCACAAATTCAATCTTTCCTCTTTCTTTTAAAGCACTACTCGTATCACTCTTGCTTTCCACTGTTTCCTCTCCATCCCCTTTCCTTCCTCTCTCTTTAGATAGGTCAAATGATCACGCCACTGTAAACACAAAACAAGCATTGAAAATGCAATAGGTCTCGCCTTTGATTAAGTTAAAGCCATTTGCTTTGCTAATGGTATTGTATAGCAAAGCAAATGGCTTTAACTTAATAAGAGGCGAGACCTGTTGCATTTTCAATGTTTGTTCATATGCCTCTTCTGCCTGGAACTCTGTAGACGAAAGTTTATAATTAACCAAAGAAAGATGTGTTGATAGAAAAGGGAAAGAAAGATGGAAGGTTACAAGGATGAGTGAAAGGATGCATGGGTGGGTGAAAGGGTGGATGGATAAAAGTATGCAGGGGTGGGAGAAAGGATGGGGAGTGAAAGGATGGGTGGAAGAAAAGATGCATGTGTGGAGGAAAGCATGTGTGAAAGGGTGAATGGGTGAAAATATGCTTCATTGAGTGAACGGATGGGTTGGATGGGTGAAAGAACTGGTGAAAGAGTGGATAGGTCAAAGGATTAATCGGTGGGTGAAAGGCTGGGTGAAAAGGTGGGTGGATGAATAGATGTGTGGGTGTGCTGTGAAAGGATTTGTGAGTGGGAGAAAGGATAGGTCAAACAATGCGTGTGTGAGTGAAAAGATGCGTTAAACGGTGGATGAGGAAAGGATGGGTGAAAGGGTCAAAGGATGTGTAGGCAAACGGATGGGTGAAAGGATGTCTGGGTAGATGGAAAGATGCTCGGGTTGGTGAGTGGGTGAAAGGATGGATGGCTGACAATGATTGGCAGATGGATGGGTAAAAGGGTGGATGGCTGACAATGATTGGCAGATGGATGGGTAAAAGGGTGGCTGGAATGTTGAAAGACTGAATGATGGATGAACGAATGCATGGATTGTGGTAAATAAAATTCCTTTACCGGGACTTAATTTGATACAGAAACATAATAAAATAGCTCAGTAAAATGAGAGGCAGAATCCGTGGTATTAGAGGTTCGGAATGGGCTTTATTCCAGTGATCGATTATAATCGGTTGCTCCAAGTTCCATCACCACGGGGGTTCAGGAAGTGAAGTACATACTTTATTGACAAGAAATGATTTTTATAGAACATTCATTACAATGAAGCAAATGCAGTAGGCGTAACAATTGATAAGAAAAATGACGATTTACATGCGTAACCGAAAATGGGTGTAATAAGGAGTAAAAAGGAACATAATTGGTTATGATGTCACATATAGGTGGATCTAGAAGATAATACTTGGCATAGATGCGCGCGCAGCAGCATGACGTGTAATTGACGTGCAACTAGGGGGTGAAGGGGACTTGACATTTAGCTCTACATGTGGAGACAAAAAGTCTGGGGGGTCAAGTCAACCTAATCCCAAATCATATCTAACATCCTATGTTTAAAGAACTATGTTATCCACAAAAGAAGGACTCTCGGACAGAATCTATTCTATACTGACTGTGCGTGCGTGTACAAGCGTCTAAGTGTCTACACTGAATGCGAGGGGGTAGGAATATTCCATGGTAACAGGGCTATGAATTACTTGCATGAGGACAGAGAAGCCGAGCCTTTGCTCAGTGGCTGGAAGAATGTTTACTTAAACTGCTAGACAGGAATGCATCGGCTAAGGAGTGAAGCAGATAATTCGAAGGTGAAATACAGTTCTTGGCAGAGAATAGGCTGATGTCAGGCTTTGTGAGCCGCGCAGAGAATGAGACAAAGTTCATGGTCACAGATGCAGGCTCAGACTGGAGTTTTCAGAGGCAGAAGGCAAAAAGAGTTTGATGACAGAATCAGGGCCTACTTGCCTAGACTGTAAAATGGAGTAACTGAACCATACAAAGCCGGTGGCCTTTCATATTTAGGAATGGAATATCCGGCCTATTCATGGCGGATCTGACAGAGGACATGTTGACGGTGGACGCACATGTATTTGCGTCTTCATAACTAGAACTGGAGGGAACATACATGTACTTGTGACATGCACATAGAACCGTTGGGGTCCAAGATAGGGGACATAACTGACCAGAAAAATCCATATTTCCACATTCCCTCCTTGTCCCCTACTTGCCCGTTAAGAGATATCAATCTTCATCAATCCATTGATCTGTTCATATAGCATCATTTGTTCTTCTTTCTTCTTCCGTGACGAATGAAATCTTGGTGGTGGAATACACGATGTGGTACACAGACCACAAATCGCTGGTCCACATTGTAGACATAGACAGCAACTGAATAGTATGAGAAGGCCAATACCTAGGAAAGATAAAACTCTCCATCCCCAGGCTGATATCACACTCCAAAACCAACTGGACCAAGTCCAAGTGCCTGGGTTCTGGTGTATCTGGTTTACAATCTTATGAAGGCGAGTGATGGCTTTATATACAGATGGCGAATTTTCTGGTATGAATACGCAGCAGCTTGATCCGATGACCCTACAAGCTCCACCCCTATCAGCTAGGATGACGTCAAGGACAAGACGATTTTGAAGCACAACAATCCGCATAGCAGACTGTTCTTCTGTTAAATTGCCTAAGGCGGAAATAGTCTCATTCACTACTGCTTCAAGGGTTCTAGTTAATCTACGTATCAGCTTACTATTAGTAACAGTACCTATATAGGGAAAGATGCCTTTATTAAAATCTACATACTTGTCCCATGCCGTCTCAGTATAATCGACAATTGGGAGATCTCTCCGCTCTCTGTTGTGTACTAAATGAATATTTCTGTAATAATCAGGAGGAGCTAGGAAAACAGGTGGCAAAAGGAATGCAATGTAGCAGGTACCATCCCAATCTAGCGGTAGACGCATATATGCAGTCTGACCACATATAAAGTAGGAGTGGCGATAAGCTCTAAATGAAGATTTGCCTTGATCACTGAATTCTACTATAGTAGTGCATTTACTATGGCCCATATGTATGGAACCAACCTTTCTTACACACAATTCACCCTTCGCTGGGAATACTGACATGGTGGGCAAAACTAGTTCAACTTCGGATTTGACATTTAGAATCATGAGATTAGGTATAAAATTACCTAATCCATATACTTCATTTTCTAGATCAGTTCCTGTTCTTTTGGGGCGACCCTCCTTGTCAGGGTAGCAGACCTTGAGTAAAACTAGGTTCAGGTTTCCCCATACCCAACGATCTTGGTAAACTGCTGTGTCTGAGTCTATGGAATTGATTAAACTAAACCATGCTCCACAGGAGCCATTATGTGTAAATGGGTGTGGAAAGAAAGGCAGGACTCCTTCATAATTCTGATAGGGAGGGAGCCGACCACACACCCAACAATTGGTGGCATTACTAGTCTGATGGGAATGATGTAACATACTAATGAAAGTGTTATTGCGCAGCGCAAGTCTATAAGACAATTCATGCGGAGGTAAGTCACTAAAAGAATGTTCAGCAGTAACATTGTAAACATGTCTAGAAATAGGGTAATATATGTGCAACAATATACTTGCAGTAATTATTAAAAGACTCAAGAAAAACAAGATTAATAATGTCACTATGCAGTGGCTACGCAGTGATTTACAATACGCCTGTCGTTTCAACATTTTCCGGGTGTTTTCTCTACTCAGGTCCAAGGGATACATGTCAGAGACAATTCAACCGCTTCACCTTGGAGAGGACTTAAACAATCAAATTGCTCGACTGGTTGGGCCTAAGCTTTAGTTTATAGTGTTCAGAGTTATTCTGTTCAACAAAAGGAAGTTTTGAGTCAATGGGTGAAGTCACACGAGGTGGGCTGTTTACATCTGCAGGAAGTCCATGAAATTTCTTGATATGACTTGAATGAATCCAGCCTTTCCTGCCCTCGATCTTCACGGCTGTTCTTGTGGTCAGCAGGACCAACTTGGGCGACTTCCACCTGGGCTCCAGCTGAGTCTTTCGGTCGAAATTCCTCACAAATACGAGATTCCCCGGAACTACGTCATGGGGTTTCACCTCAGTGTTGTCGGGAAAGGCGGCAGCTACCTGTGAACGACAAGATTGTAGTGCAGACATCAAGGAAGCCAGGTAATCTGTCAGCATATTACAGTCAATATCAGTTATTTTGCGTGGTATAGGCGTCCCCCACATATTTGGTGGTCTGCCGAAGATCACCTCATACGGGGATAGCCCTGTTCGAGAGTGTGCTACCATTCTCATGTAAAAGAGTGCAACTGGTAACGCTACTACCCAGTCGACACCTTTCTCTCTGCATATTTTGGACAATCTAATTTTCAGTATCTGGTTATGTCTTTCTACGAGACCTGCTGCCTCGGGGTGTCGGACACAGTGGAATTTCCACTGATATCCTAACAGAAGTGAAACATGTTTCATTAATTCGGATGAGAACGGCTGGCCGTTATCTGAGTGAACAACACGTGGTAAACCGTATCGTGGGAAGAATTCTCGAACCAACTGTTTGGCAGTAGTCGGGGCAGTGTAATCTGAAACCGGGTATGCCTCTGTCCAACGGGACAGAGCGCAGACAACTACGAGAACATATTTGAATCCTCGACATCGTTCCATCTGGATATAGTCCATCTGGAGGGCTTCAAAAGGGTGATTAGGAGGATGAAATCCACCCTGTTCTACGGGAACGCTTTTTCCTGGGTTAAACTGACAACAGATCATACAGGTACGGACCTTTTGTTTGGCTGCTGCTCGTAAATGTTTATTGAACCAAATGTGTTGAATGCTGTCTAGCATAGCTTTTTCTCCTAGATGTGCTGGACTATGTATAGTGTTAATTATAACTTGGACCATTGAATCAGGAAGGAACCATACAGACTTTTCCTTCATCATCCATCCTTGGTCCGTTTGGATCCCTCCTAATTCAGTCCATTTCTTTATTTCGTCTGGTGTAGCATGTGTCTGTATGTCAATTACGTCAAGAGTAGGATCTTTAACTGTCATACAATGTGTCGGTGTCGGGACTATTGTCTTTGTCATGTCGGGGGTTTGAGTTTGAGCAGTCTGTTTAGCTGTTCTGTCGGCTAGATCATTGCCTTGGGAAATGATATCAGTAACCTTCGTATGAGCCTTACATTTCATAATTGATATTGCAGTGGGTAGATGTATTGCATCTAATAAGGCATGAATGAGGGGTCCGTGCTGAATGTGGGCACCGTGGGAAGTTAAATAACCTCTCTCTCGCCACAGCACGCCGAAGTCATGTACAACTCCGAATGCATAACGTGAATCAGTGTATATGTTGACTTTTTTATTCGTGGCTTGAATACAGGCTTGTGTCAGAGCGATGAGCTCTGCGGCTTGAGCTGACAAAGTATTTATACGATTAGTTTCAATGACTTCAGTATCTGTGGTGACTGCGTAAGCAGCCACTAACTCTCCTGTACTTGTTCTCATACATGAACCATCTACATACAATGTCAGGTCTGGATCTGACAATGGGACATCGGTTAAGTCTTGTCTGGGTTTTGTCGTTATAGTAATAACTTCAATACAGTCATGAGCTAGTGGGTCTGTTCCGGTTACTGGCAAAAGTGTGGCAGGATTCAATGTGTTACAGCGTCTGATTTCTATATGTGGCTGAAACAATGTAAGTTCGTACCCTGTAAGTCGCGCTATAGTCAAGTGTTGTGTTTGCGTTCTATTTACAAGAACCTCTACTGCGTGTGGTACTTGAACTGTCAATGGATGTCCTAACACTATGGCATCGCTTTGTCTGATTGCTAAAGCTGTCGCTGCTACTGATTTTAGGCATGCAGGCAAAGCCTGAGCTACGGGATCTAATGTACTAGAAAAATAAGCACATGGTTTGTGTGCTCCTGCTTGTTCCTGTGTGAGTACTGACAAGGCAGTACCTTCGCGTTCTGTAACAAAGAGTGTAAACTGTTTTCTGTAACATGGCGTTGTTAAAACAGGTGCTTGACATAAAGCTTTCTTTAAGCTTTCAAAAACTTGTGTATGTTCCTGAGTCCAAGGGAGAACAGTCGATGTGGCTGCCTCCTGTGTTGTCAACTGAATGAGTGGTTTTGCTAGAAATGCATACTGAGGGATCCACTGCCTACAGTATGAAGTGAGACCTATGAAAGCTCGTACTTCCTTTTGTGTCTTGGGTATTGGCATGTTAGCTATTAACTGAATGCGGTCCGGTGTAAGCTGCCTTCCCTCCTTGGACAGCGAGTGTCCAAGATAAACAACTCGCTGGACACAGAATTGCAGCTTAGAAGGGGACACCTTGTGCCCCTTTTCGGCTAGAAATTGTAAAACTGTCAGTGATGCTTTTTCACATTCCGGTTCGCTTCTCGCGGTGATCAGCAGATCATCGACGTATTGGAGCAGAGCAGTGTTAACTGGCATGTGGATACTATCTAGTTCTCGTTTCAGTGCTTGGCTATAGATGCTGGGGCTTTCTGTAAATCCTTGAGGTGCGCGTGAGAATTTAAAGCTACGTCCATTTAAACTAAATCCGAACAAATATTGGCTTTCCGGATCTATTGGGACGCTGAAAAAAGCATTCTTGAGATCAATTACAGTAAAGAATGTTGCTTCGGAATCAATGGCTGTCAGTAATGACGAGATATCTGGGACCACAGGAAATTGTGGCACAATGCATTTGTTTAACTCGCGCAGATCAATAACCAATCGATATACTGGCGGGGCCTTAGGATCTGTTCGTTTAAGAATCGGAATTATCGGTGAATTACATACATTGGAGTCTGTTTCCACAACTACTCCTTGGGCAATGAGCTCGTCAATGATTTGTAGTAAAGCCACTACAGCATCTGGTGGTAACTTGTATTGTCGCATTCGTGGTAGCACCACTCCTGCCTTTAATGTGACTCGATATGGTGTAATATTCATGCAACCAACATCAGTAGGGCCTTGTGCCCATAGATGTGTAGGTAAAGTCTGCAGTCGGGGATCCATGTCTCTAGATACATAGTGACCTTTAAAATCACGTAAAAACAACCTTACTCCTTCCGGAGAACAACATATTATGGCTCCTAGAGCTTTCAGTGTTTTTATTCCTAACAAGTTTTCTGGACATGATTTAGTAAGCAATAAATCTGTAGTTCGGGTCAGAGGTCCTATCGTAAGTGGAAGAGGCTGTGATACTTCATTAACAATAGGTTTTCCTGAAAAACCAAGGGAAATATTCTGAGAGCCTGAGAGGGGTGCCCCTGGAACTTCACTACGTTTTATAGTTGTTCGACTTGCCCCTGTATCGAGAAAATTTTTTTCTATCTTGGCCTAATAATTCACTATGTACATAAGGTCCTTCTTGATCTACAGGAATCTCGATAAGGGGTAAGTCAACTTCCCTCTCTAGGCTAGTTCATGCGTATCGTTGATAATCAGGATAGTCATACTGTGCGGTCTGGTACATTTGTCGTGTTGTTGTCTGTGTGGCAGCAACAGGCAACGGTGGTGCAGCTGGCACAAACTGTATAGACTGTTGTGAAGCTGGCATGGACTGGGCATGCTGCAGAGCTCCTTGTTCATTCTGATCTTGTCTGAGTGGCCGTGATCTTTCTTGTGTTTTACCTATGGCGATATTATGTTTTAAAACTGGACAGTCGTGTACGTAATGACCTGGCTTTTTACAATAATTGCATGTCCCTTTTACAGGTCCTGCTGAATCGGAATGTGTCATACCCTTCTTATGTCCTTCAGCTGGAACTGTCTGAGAAACTAGCATTTTCATTTTCGTGTCTTTCATGCGTCTGTGTTCATGTTCTTGTTCCTCCCTAATTCTATTATGATGGTACTGTAACATTTGTAACATTTGTGATGGGGTGTTACTTTGCCAGGTACTCTCGAATTTTAATACTCTATTCTTTACTGGGGGCAGGGCATTTTCTACTAATTTTGTTACAAACAGATGCGGGTATGATTCGCTACTTGCTTTTATGCCACTATTTATACCAAAACATTTTTCAAATCGGGCATAGTAATCACTAGTGTCTTCATCTTGCTTCTGCTTACAGGCTGAAATTGTACCCCAATCTTCCTTTTTCGTAGTTAATAAACGTGGCAGTACCTGTACTAGTAAACCTGGTAGTGCTTTAGTTTTATCCCCAAGTCCTGCTCCTGCAGTTCGGGCCTTTTCTTCCGCTTCTAACACTGACCATTCTATCTTTTGGTCTCCTACCTCCCACTCTTTTTCCTTGAGTTTCTCATAAATACCAGCAGGCATCAATACCTTTAATATTGTCATAATGTCGGGATAGGTATACTCTCCCATGAGTAACATGTCTTTAATTTCTCGGTGAAAACCCGCTGGGTCTTTGTCATGACTGGGTACCACTTTATTCATTTGTAACAATTCTATTTTCGATATGGGCGTATATACAAATACGCGCTTAAACTCGTTGTCCTCGCCTTTTATTGGGTGCACTTCTCGTAAGGGATTCTGTCTATCCATGTGATACGTGGTTCTTTCCTTGACGGGCAATGAGACATGCTCTGCGCATACAAAAAGAATATACTGCTTTCTTGATTCTAGAATTTCTTTAATTAATTTAGTACCTGCACCTCTCCATTTATTCATAAGCAATTCAGTCAATATGTCAGGTAAGGGACCAGGGTCCGAATGCTGACTCCGATATAGTATAATGAGTTGTTGAATCATATAAATCCCAGCTAACCTCTGTTCATCTGGGGTGAGATTCAAAAATGTGCGTGCTACTGTATCATCACTATATTTTCCGGGACTGTCCACCCAATGGACAGCTGCCCTGGCTAAATCTTGTTCATCCATAGAATCGAGAAAATGATAACCCCTTCGTTCTCGGAGTAGTTTGTCGGCGGCTTGGAATGAATGCTCGTTAGACCTTATATGAACTATGGGTGTTGGGAAATTCCTGTTATTATCTGGACATATCGGACGTATCGGGTCAATAAGACATCTATTACTATTACAAGATCTTCCTCTTCCTACATAGGCTATGATGTCTGACTGTCCTGTGGGCAGTCCTGATCCTTCTTCTTCGTTTAGTTCGAACTGGTCTACCGTTAATCTTTCTTCGTGCAGGCGTTCTATTTCTTTACGGATCTTTTCGGCACATGGCTATTATACAATTTTGCTTATCATGTCTCCCTTCTGATATATTCTGGCTCCATCTGGTAAGAATTTGCATTGCTTCCGGGTCTACCCCTGGTCGGTCTTGATTTCTGATCACGCAATTTATGAGGAAACGTAACAGTTCCCCCTGTATCTCTACTTTCTGGTATTCCATAGCTCTGTTAATACATTCAGAATCTCGCCCTGTTTGAACAAAATGATATATATTGTCTAGATGCGCAGTCATTCCTGGTAACTTCCCTAAATACACCGCGGCTCTTCTGATACGTAATGATGCCATGATCATTTCGTCCTCTTTGCCGGGCACAGGGTCATATCTACAATCTACAAGAAGTTCCTTAAGCGTGCGGGCACTTATGAGTTTGGGTGTACGTGAATGTGCTGACTCTTGAAAAGTAAGTTTATTTATTCTGGGTGGCGTAGAGAAAATATTGGTAGCACCTCCCGTAGCCCCATCTGGGGTGTCGGGTGTGAAAGGATTCGTCGAACGTGACACAGCAACTATAGGTGTGGACACAGCTATAGAAGTAGCTGTAGGAACAGATGCAGAAACAGATGTGCTTGCCGGAACTTGTGACTCGATCTGTTGCTGTAGGGATACGGGTACTGGATCTTGGCGTTGGACCTCCCTGGTATGCGGTCTATGTGGGGCGGAATTAGCATACTCGGGAGCTGCGTCATCTAAATATGAGGAAAGAAAAACATCTTCTGCGGTTCTAGGATGCCCCTTAGGATGTACCTTTATTGGGAATAATGGGGGTGGCAAGTCTTTCGGTATCTCTGGAGTAGCCTTAGGTAATCCTTCGGCTAGAAGGGGATACATACCATTCATAAGGGCATTTCTTTGCCTATCTACTTGTTCTGACTTCACTCGGATACCTTCCTCAATTAATAGATTCTCTCGAACTTCATTTGAACTCTCTTTATTCTTTTCTTCCTGTCGGAGTGCCTTTTCTGTGCGTCTATGAGATTCTTTACGCCATAACTCAACGGCGTCTTTTTGTGACTGTCTGACTTTCCTTTTCCATAACTCTTCCTCGACTTTCATGATGCACTCTGCATCCCAGGTTCCCGCTGTGGGCCACCTCTGACTTTCTGGTAATTCCTTGGTGTAGTCTACCCATAAATCAAGAAATAATATAGCGTCTAAGCCATGTTTGTGATACATGAAGTACCCTGGAGTGTCCCTAGGAGGAATAGGGACGGCTTCTTCGAGTACCCCTTTTCTAGTAGTGATCTGTCTTAATTTCGAAAAGAGCGGCATATTGACAACTGATCTGCTTGAACACACTTAATACAAAAAGCACAATAATAAACAATCATTCATACCACAATATGCAGGACGTTTTTTAAACACATTAAACATTAAACATTAAACCTTTAACTGAAACAACAATGATGATCGTCTGCATAACTAATCACCAAGCTTAATTCTTGACAATAACTAGATACTTCGGAATACTTGATATACTGCTAAACAGTACAGATACACTGCTGAAACAGTGCAGACCGGATTTGTGTACCCAAACCCGTCTTGACCGGCACAACCTATGTGCACGTCAGAAAGCCTCCCCAGTAATGGTACTCACCGGGTAGCTTCGGAAACGGAAGGCCTCGGAAACTGAACTTGAACCGGACTGGACTCGACTCGACTCATCGGAAACTGGACTCGACTTCGAACTGGTGGGTCTCTGTATACCTCGGATCTTGCTCTCTCAGCTAGGCTCTGGTCGGGATACTTCGCACTTCTCACCGCCTCGTCTGGGTGTTGATCGCAGCCTCAGTCGCCCCCGCTTGACCGGAGGGAGATACAGGAAATCCTGCTGGTACGCGTAATTGTCCGTCCAGCTGTGGCAGGAGACCGGGCCTGCAACTCACCGCCGGCGCGTGAGATGAGAAAGTGTCCCTATTCGGGCGCCATTCATGTGGTAAATAAAATTCCTTTACCGGGACTTAATTTGATACAGAAACATAATAAAATAGCTCAGTAAAATGAGAGGCAGAATCCGTGGTATTAGAGGTTCGGAATGGGCTTTATTCCAGTGATCGATTATAATCGGTTGCTCCAAGTTCCATCACCACGGGGGTTCAGGAAGTGAAGTACATACTTTATTGACAAGAAATGATTTTTATAGAACATTCATTACAATGAAGCAAATGCAGTAGGCGTAACAATTGATAAGAAAAATGACGATTTACATGCGTAACCGAAAATGGGTGTAATAAGGAGTAAAAAGGAACATAATTGGTTATGATGTCACATATAGGTGGATCTATAAGATAATACTTGGCATAGATGCGCGCGCAGCAGCATGACGTGTAATTGACGTGCAACTAGGGGGTGAAGGGGACTTGACATTTAGCTCTACATGTGGAGACAAAAAGTCTGGGGGGTCAAGTCAACCTAATCCCAAATCATATCTAACATCCTATGTTTAAAGAACTATGTTATCCACAAAAGAAGGACTCTCGGACAGAATCTATTCTATACTGACTGTGCGTGCGTGTACAAGCGTCTAAGTGTCTACACTGAATGCGAGGGGGTAGGAATATTCCATGGTAACAGGGCTATGAATTACTTGCATGAGGACAGAGAAGCCGAGCCTTTGCTCAGTGGCTGGAAGAATGTTTACTTAAACTGCTAGACAGGAATGCATCGGCTAAGGAGTGAAGCAGATAATTCGAAGGTGAAATACAGTTCTTGGCAGAGAATAGGCTGATGTCAGGCTTCGTGAGCCGCGCAGAGAATGAGACAAAGTTCATGGTCACAGATGCAGGCTCAGACTGGAGTTTTCAGAGGCAGAAGGCAAAAAGAGTTTGATGACAGAATCAGGGCCTACTTGCCTAGACTGTAAAATGGAGTAACTGAACCATACAAAGCCGGTGGCCTTTCATATTTAGGAATGGAATATCCGGCCTATTCATGGCGGATCTGACAGAGGACATGTTGACGGTGGACGCACATGTATTTGCGTCTTCATAACTAGAACTGGAGGGAACATACATGTACTTGTGACATGCACATAGAACCGTTGGGGTCCAAGATAGGGGACATAACTGACCAGAAAAATCCATATTTCCACAGGATGACAAAGCAAAGTTGAATATTAGTGGGTAACTGGAAGGGTGAAAGGATGGATGGTTGAAAAGATGGACAGGTGGATGGGTGAAAGGGTGGATGGGTGAAAGGATGGATGAATGAATTTATGGATGATGCAATGGGAGAAATAATGGATGATGCATGAAAGAATGAATGGATAACATAATTTAAAGGTGAAATGGCAGCCCTTAGAGGGTGGAAGAACGGGTAAATGGATGAATGTATTGATGCTAAAATAGAAGACTCAAGGGAGCTCTTCTGGGGAGGGTCGGGCTCACCTGCTTCGCCCGCTTGGTGCCAGAGCTTTGATTCTAAGTGGGGGTATTTTGATTTTCTGGCTCCTCCCTTACACAAAGGCATCCTACACTCACACTGAATGTGAAGTAGCCTCTATCTTGTAGGCCACTGATCAGCCTCGTCACAGCGTAAGGAACTCTGCTATATACAGGCACACAGGTGGCAACCGCCTCAAGAAGGTTCACAACCTGCGTGCAGCAGGCCTCTGAATGTGCGTGCGCAAAGCATCTGAATGTGCGCGAGCCAGGCATCCGAAAATACATGCATGCAGCAGGCCTCTGAATGTGCGTGCACAGGGCATCTGAATGTGCGTGAGCCAGGCATCCGAAAAAACATGCATGCAGCAGGCCTCTGAATGTGCGTGCGCAGGGCATCTGAATGTGCGTGAAGCAGACACAGAATGCATATGCAGCTGAGCAGGCATCCGAATGCACTTGCAGCAGGCACCTGAATGCACATACACCAGACACCTGAATGCGTTTGCACCAGGCACATGAATGCACATACACCAGGCACATGAATGCACATACACCAGGCACATGAATGCACATACACCAGGCACTGAATTTGCGTGTATCAGGCATCTGAACGTGCGTGCAGCAGGCATCTGAATGTGCATGCACCAGGCACACAAATCTGTGTGCTGCAGGCACTGAATGTCTGACCAAGGCACTGCAGTGTGTATGTGCAGTAGGCAACTGAATGCGCGTCTAGCAGGCACTTTAATGCGCATTCAGCAGGTATCTGAATGTGTTTACAGAAAGCACCTGAATGAGAGTGCACCAGGCAGCTGAATGCGAGTGTGGCAGGCAGCTGAGTGCGGCAGGCAGCTGAATGTGTGTAAACAAGGCTCTGAATGTGCATGCATTAGGTGTCTGAATGTACGTGCACTAGGCCTGGGCGAAAATTTCGTTCCGTTCGCGGAAATTGCGATAATTTGACATTTTCGCGTTCCGCGGAGAGCGCGCAAATTTCAAAAATTCCGGTTTCCGCAGCTTGGGGATAATTTGTTTCTTGCTCGCGCTGTAAAATACATTCTCGCGATCGCCTTACCTGAATCCCTGCGTTCGCCGACAAGTTTTCTTGATCCGGTCGCGTTCTCCATGAGATGTTGTATTATTTTTAGCCATTTGCGCTGTCTCGCGACAGTTCGCGCCCGCAGTGACGTCGCGCGATCACGTCTTTCTTCTCGCGATCATGCACCGCGAGACAACTCAAAACAAGATGGCCGCGCCCGCAAGCAACCACATGGGTAAGTTGGCGACCCGCAACCATGCAGAAAATCTCGCGAACATGCCCGGAAAAAAACTTCCGCATCTTCGCGATATTTCCGCTTGTTAGCGATAATTTTAAACATTTTCGCGAAAGTTAATTTGGCAAATTCCGCCCACCCCTAGCGTGCACCAGGCAGCTGAATCCGAGTGCGGCAGGCAGCTGAGTGCGGCAGGCAGCTGAATGTGTGTAAACAAGGCTCTGAATGTGCGTGCATTAGGTGTCTGAATGTGCGTGCATTAGGTGTCTGAACGTGCGTGCATTAGGTGTCTGAACGTGCGTGCATTAGGTGTCTGAACGTGCGTGCATTAGGTGTCTGAACGTGCGTGCATTAGGCGTCTGAACGTGCGTGCATTAGGCGTCTGAACGTGCGTGCATTAGGCGTCTGAACGTGCGTGCATTAGGCGTCTGAACGTGCGTGCATTAGGCGTCTGAACGTACGTGCACCAGGCGTCTGAACGTACGTGCACCAGGCGTCTGAACGTACGTGCACCAGGCGTCTGAACGTACGTGCACCAGGCGTCTGAACGTACGTGCACCAGGCGTCTGAACGTACGTGCACCAGGCACTGAATGCGCGTGCACCAGGCACTGAATGCGCGTGCACCAGGCACTGAATGCGCGTGCACCAGGCACTGAATGCACGTGCACCAGGCACTGAATGCACGTGGAGTAGTCTCTGAATGTGCATGCATCACAACTCGGGATGTGCGTTCAAGCAGGCACCTGGATGTGCGTTCAAGCAGGCACCTGGATGTGCGTGCACCAGGCACTGTGCAATCCAAGATTCGGTGCTGCACCTGTTCAAAATGTTGAGGTCGCCTGTATGCTTTCGCCATACCTCCATGACTGGTTCAGTGATGGCCTCATTAAATGGTAGTAAGGGCTCTGTCACGGTGGAGGGAGAATGTAGGCGAAGTCTATCTCGGAGCCGCTTCCTTATCCGAACGGTGTTGAGAACCAGGCCTCTTCTTTTTATGCTTCTTTGACTTAGACGCATGCCCCAACGTCGACTTCGACGCCGACCTCGACCTGTAGCGTCTTCGACCTAACTTCTTTTTCAATCCTTGCTATAAACAACTTGGCTTCTCTTTCTTTTAAGGTCTTAGTACTCATCTTTCGACAGCAAGAGCATCCCTCGACGTCGTGATCCGACAACCGGCACCAGACAGTCCTCTTGCGGACCCGTGATGGACATGTGCTTACCGCACTCCCTACACGGCTTGAATCCGGACTTCTTCGTCGACATCTTTAAACAAGAAGAAAGAGAAACACCAGCAGAAACACAAAGTAACTAGCCAAAGCTACGGCGAGTCCCAGAAAACCGTTAGCGTCGACGGCGCGGAAAAAAGGGAACGGACGTCATCACGCCGACGAGGTCCTCTTATGGATCCAGTGACGTCAGCGGAGCCGCGAGCGGAGAGGTGCTTCTGTGAAGTCGTCCTTGTGGAAAGCTACAAAAGTTTCCGAATGTTGCTGGCGCAGAGGATATTCACAAGATGAGGAATCCACTGGCAGATGTATCCATCAGAATGTACGTGCACCAGGCACCTGAATGTGCAGGCACCTGGATGTGCGTGCACCAGGCACCTGGATGTGCGTGCACCAGGATGTGCGTGCACCAGGCACTGTGCAATCCAAGATTCGGTGCTGCACCTGCTCAAAATGTTGAGGCCGCCAGTGGCACTCAAAGAATGACTAATGCCAGGAAGTGAGAACCCGAAGACGAAGCAAAGGGTATAATTACATGGATGGGGGGGCGCTTCACATGGAGAAAGGCTGAGCACCTTTAACTCCGTTCCGAGGGGAGGGGGGTGAGACAGACTCACTCCCTGAGGCTCCTTGTTAGCAGCTGGATATAATCAGAGAATCAGAGTGTCCTGAGCTAAAATATATGAATACACAATTGGGAATAACCGATCAGGAGACAATGGTTTGTCTGTCACAATACCTCAACACGGGACTTGGGGAAATAAAGACTCGCAGTTTAGCTTCTAGGGGGCAGGATTCTGAGCCATACGAGCTCAGAACTCATGGAGGGCCTTCGAGGCACGTACCTCGTCACTACAAAGTTTCAAACTAAATCACAAAACAGTCATGAACGCATGAGCACAACCATAGTTTTTACAACACTGGCCCGGAGCGAAGGAAGAAACAAAGAAATGAAGATGGATAAACCAGAGATAGACAGACAAGGAAGAAAGAAAGAAGAAACAAAGAAAGATGAAAGGAAGATGGATGAAAGAAAGAAAGATGGACGAGAAAAAAACAAGAATAAAGAAAGAAAGATAAGATAGGGGCCTGATAGACCCTGGAGAGGCAGAAGAAGTTATAAGATGACGTCAGTATGCCTGGCAATGCCAGGCTTCTTTCAGACACACACCCCCTCTGACCAGACGGCGTCTGGGCTGCTACAGTGATGCCGAGCTGCAGTGATGCCAGGGCGAGGAGGAGACAGTCACATTCTGCCCTCTTGCCAGCTCGGAAGAAGACTAGCTAGATGCTTCCTTGTGCCAACGGTCTGCCCAGCTGTGCCAGCAGAGCACGGTGCCATGGCTGAGGTGGAGGTGTTTGTCACCAAGCAGGGGGCACCTCACTGCAGATGACACCTGACTCGTGACAGGGGGCCCTCGCCCTGCAGAGGGTACCTTACTGCGCAGGGGGCACCTCACCCGTGGTAGGGGTCCCTCGCTCGTGCCAGCTGGGGCACCTCACTGGTGCCAGGCCTGGCACCCCAACTGACTGGCAGAGCAGGCTTTGGCACACTACGGAAGCAAACGGTCAGATGTAAGCAGTTCCCTCTCAGTACAGATGCGGATCCTGTGAACCTTCCCGTGTGAACGTTTCCTGTGCTGGAAACACCCCCGACGCACCCCGAAGGGCCCCGGCAGAGAAGGGAGGATGGGCCACGAGACTCCTCTGCCCACAGCTTCTATCAGATAACCAGGTCTAAGTCAGAGCAACCCTCCATCGTCGCCTGTCCGCCACACCATGATTATTAAAATAACTATTGTTAAATCTGATTGTAAATGTAGACCTCCCTCAGGGAGTCAGACATTCGGACTCACACCTGCGGGCTGGAAAGCCTGTGAAGACTGACGGGTGTTCGCCCAAGATCACACCAGTCTCCAGGGCTTTAAGTGGGATAAAAACAAGCGCGGCCTGTCATGGGACAGATCGAAGATGTGCATGCGGGGACTGCCCTTACTGCCGGCGCAAAAAAAGTCCCCAGTGTATCAGGCCGCCAGTAAAGTATCCAATCCCCGCATGCACATCCTCTGTCTCATTTGTCTCCCTGCGTGCACGCTGGAATCGTATCGATTCCAAAAGGCCTCTGCATGGCAGAGCAGCTAATGCGCTGCTTTTGCCAGGCCGAGACCTAAAAATTCATTTGTAATGCCGATAGCTCTAACATTCACTAATTCGAGACCGATTGCATTTCAAATGCTGGTTTGCTTGTATGACCGCTAAGGCTTTCTCCTTGTCTGCGCATTTTCCGGTCACATTGTGTAACTCGTCTTCTGCTGTTGAAATCCTTCGCTCTGCTTCCGCAAGTCTGGACGATCGCTTATCCAATTTGGCAGAGATGAGATCTATTCGCAGGTATACAGAGTCTATTTTGCCACCTATAGAGTGAATACTTTGATGCATGGCCTATAGGGTTTATTCAAGTGCTGATACTCCCTGCATTTCAGTTTCTTGATCAGAATCTTTGTGTATCCTGCGTAGCTTTGACAGTTCTTTTGGCTTCAAATGTGAGACGTGTTTGATTTTGTCTGTTTTCCCCATGCTTATTTCTGAGCTGCGCCTACACTTCCACATCGTGACCACAAATTACAGATCTCTAGGATTCTGCAGGCAATGACTGTCAATTTGCGCCCAATGTCTCCAGTGCTATCACCGGCCCAGTTCACCACATGACATTAATTCGCCGCGGCAGCCTAATGATTTATTGCCAGTTTTTCCCCCCCACTTACTTGGTCTGCACGCTCAGAGTTTACACAATTATATCTATTATGAGTCAGCTTCTGTGTAATGCCTCTGTCAATCGGCCTAATGGGTACTCCACCGATGTAACTATGTCACCCTCCAGCATGCAAGGAATGCCCACAGCCCCAGGCAAGGATCACGTGGCGCAATTCACCCACTGCAAATGTAATATTATTTCACTCACTCAGCTTTCCTGCGAGCTGGGAAGTCGCCCTTTCGGGGTCGGCAAGGCTGCCGCCGGACCCGCCATCCGCACTGCAGTTTGACTCCCCAGGCGGTCTCCGTACATCAGCGCAGCAAGCCCCGCAACGACTGCACCCTTGAGGGCGTCTCGTCTGCAGTTCACCACCACAGAAGCCTCTGTTGTGGGCTCAACGTTGCTTCTCGGTCCCCTCTCTGGTGCAGTCTTGCAGCAGATCACACGAGCCATTCTCCTGCCCGAAGTGGTCCGGCATCCAAATCACTCGGTCGGCCTTGCTCACCTCTCCAGGGTTATTATTAAGACTTGCTCCGCTTATTCTGGGTTGGCAAGACCAGTCTCATTTGTGGTTGCTGCAAATGCCCACACCTATATGGTAGACTCCTTCCTACCTTTTAATTTGCCGCCAGATTAATGCAATCATTTTGTGGCCTAATTATATTGCAATGAGAGACAGCCTAGCTTCTTTCGCCGCTGTGCCGCACTTCATGCAGCTTGTACTTGGCCTGAATAATGTGTTAAAGGGGCTCCCTGAAGCATACAAAAGGCTGAACTGACTAGGCAGAAATGCTTCCTCTGAACTACATATAATAAGGATTGGAGGCCTTGGGCATCCGGTGACAGAAGACTGTCAAAACCTGCTAGACAGGTCTGTTGAGCCACATGTAGCACTCGGGGCACACTTAAAAGGGACATGACATGTTTTGTTGTGGGCACAGTGCCTGTTTCAAACTGAATTTTAGAGCTCAATGTAGTGATTTACCTACGACACTCCCGCACAAACACCCAACCCTCAAAGCCAAAGTTTAGTGTGGTTGAAAACTTGCGCCATCTTGAAAATTCTCTGGCATATGGCACTTTGGTCCTTTTTTGCAGTAACATTTTGTTTTTCACTACTGCACGGCCTATCTCTCACAGAGGTTAACATTGAGTTACCTTATCACATTTAATAAGTGATTACCTTTGTTTGGGAGCAGGCGTGAATATTGAGTTTGGTGTCTAAAGAAATGAAATTGAAAACCCTCTAATGGTAATATTGGATTTTAAATCACAATTCTGAAAAAGCCACTTTTAGAAAGTTGGCATTCTTGTCCTAACCATTTGGTGCATGCAGCCTGAATCCTGGATCATATGACTAGGTGTCGCTGGGAGTTGGTCTTCTTGATGAGGGGAAGGAGCAGTCACCTACCACATCCACACTGCACATCACAAAGGCGCTGAGCACACTCACAAACGATTTGGCACTAGTCTTTTGTGCCCCCCCCCCCCCCCAGACAAGCTGGGGCCAAAGCAGGGAAGCAGAACATTCAAAGCACCTGTGGGAGTGGTAACTTTCAGAACCTTTTCCTACTTCAAAGTGGGCACCAGGTATAAATAATGGACCCTCAGACCCAACTATTCAGTACACCTGTGGTCTCAGAAGGACTGCTACTTTGCTGCCCAATTAAGAAGGGCTGGACATTCATCCTGAACCCAGGAACACAAGAGTGACTCCAAGTGCTAGTTGGCCGGCCTCCTGATCAGAGCCTCCGGGACAGAAAAGGCTCCAACCAACTCAAGCCCAGCACCTGGACTCAGTCTGCTGGGAGTCTCACCCCCATAAGGGATGCCACCACAGTCCAGGACCCTGGAAAGTGGGTCTGGAGGTTTACTGCCAGCCCAAATGTGGTTCTGCCGGCGAACCGACGCAGCATAAAGCACCTCCGTTTTGGAACTGCGCCGCATCCCTGACACTGAACTTCACATCACAGCCCACAGTCTCCTCAGACTGCTCAGACTGCTGCTGCGCGATGCATCCTCGATGCAGGCCTTCGCATTGCCAGTCCCTCGTTGACTACACCATAGACTACGCAGCGCAGCTTCTATGGAACAGCCACTGCATCAACGCCAGACATTCGAGGACAATGCAGGACTCTGCATCGCAGCCCGCAGCTCCACGGTACTGTGGTATGCATCCTCAACGCAGGATCTCACAAAGCTCCGCAAACCACAATTTAAGGTACTTCATTCAGCAGGCCTAACATGATCTCTGCATCTGCCCACACTCAATCACGGTCTGCATGAACCTGTGACTTTGTCCTGGTCTGGTGCAACCAGATAACCACAGTTGGTGCTTTGTGCTTCTAGGCACTATTTTTACTTAAAACTTTGAAATTGCGTTTCTCCGGTCCTACTGATTGAATTTTTGTTTTGATCCTAAATAATTTATTAAATGTAACTTTATTTTTCTAATTTAGTGTGGGATTTTTCTTGTATGATTTTTACTTCATTTGAAGTGCTGCACAAATAGTTTACATACGGACTATCTTAATCCTGGCTGTTTTTGTGCCAAGCTACCAGAGGGTTAAGCACAGATTTATATGGGGTTTGCTTGTGGTTGCTGCTTGAGTAGGGTTTCACTCCCTTCAACCAGTAAGTCAATTTCCACCACTCTCCTTGTATCCAAGACACAGTGGACTACAAGGGTTAGTTGGCTGACCTCCTGTTTGGCTACATGCCGTCACAAATGGCAAGAGGCCTTTTTCTTGAAGTGCCCAGCAGACCAGTACCAACTGGACTTGGAATGGACTTTGCTGGTGGCCTCTGCCAGATACCCTGAGTTTCTCCAAGTACCCTCTCTTGAGGCCTTGAGGGCTTTAGAAAGGTGCTCCTGAGGCGGATTTCAACATAAAATACTAAGTCTGAAGCTAAAATCTTTGACCAGTGCAAACCTGATTGGTGTATCTGACCTACACTTGAACGCGTTTGGCCTGAAACTGATGCTCTGCGCAGTTGGCAGTATTTTCCCATTGTTTTGGTGACACTTTATTAAATTGTACCCTCTTTATATATTTGAGTGGGATTTTTAATGTGTTGGGTTTTCAACTTTGCAACTGTTTGGCTACATCTAAATGCTTTGCATATTTGCTTGAAGTTAAGCCTGTCTGCTCTGTGCGATAGCTACTAGGGGTTGAGCCAAGGTTTAAATTACTGAAACTATTGACTGGACCCATCAAGATAGTCACTTTATTACTTGTGGTGAACACCACTCAACCCACCCTGATAAATCACTTTCAAACAGTTGAAAACAGCTGTGGAGGAGGGTCAAGGTTTTTAAACAATTACACGTAGCTCATGGGCTTTCCCTAGATTTGTTTGAATTCTACATTATTTTACTATGATGTGCCATCCTCAACCTGCAAGTCATACTGTACTGTTCTGTCACTTGACATAATATACTATTACACAGCACAGTAAAAAAAAAAGGCTGACTATTAATCAACTTCAATCAAAAACAGCCAAAGAGACAGGACCCAACAAATCTAAAGAATGAAAATAAATGTATCAAAAAAGCAAATAAAGGCACACATTTGCAGCCTAAAACAATGCAAGGCTTTATTTGTTTTTTAAATCGTATTCAAGAACTTTCATGGACAACAGAAGTATTCACTTCAACCAATAAAAAAGTCATACAAATGGAGAGGCATTAATACATATATACACTGCAAATTTCATAAATGTGAAAGAAAACCACAAATCGTTCACTAAAAGGAATTAGGAACACGCACAGAATATAGATGAGATCCTTTATGAAGTGCGAATTCTGTGCGTTGCCTGGAAACTGCTTGGAAGTGATGCAAAAAAGGGAAATAATTTCATATCAGACAGTCTAGTCCAAGTAAAAACTTCAAACTTAGGACTTTAGATATGGGTAGGTTTGAAACACGTCATTGTGCGCTTGTGGTCCCTTCTAGGGGACTCGTCTTATACTCCACGTTTGTCGTTTACCTTGAATTAGTCAAAAGACTAACAGTAGTATTCAAGGCTAATCTGACTTTCACACAGCAAACACGATGAGTTATAAGAGATGGAAGGCTTTCCCCATGGCAGTGATGTGCATTAGGTACAATTACAGTTTTTGGTTGCGATTCATAAATACAAGTGAGGTTTCATTGATAGAATGTTCTTCAAAAGTGTGAATAAGCTATAGACACACACTTTGTGCGATGATAAAACAAAAATTAAACCAAAAAACCTGAGGATTACAGCAGGTAAATTGTGCCATTAATTCTTATCCGTTAAATACCCCAAATCCAGCTTGTAGAAAACCGCTTTCTGTGTTACAAAGACAAAACTAGATCTGTATATATACACAACATTTCAACAGTCGTAACCAGAAAAAAGGTCTTTCCTCAATAAATATTTTGGATTTTTTGTTAAAGAGAACTCAGCTTCTCCCTATACCCGTTCGAAAGTCCACATATGTACAAAGCAATATATTCAATCCATGTAAGATGATTTAAAATAATTTAAAAGTGCAAAGTATAGCAGTATCAATAGTTTTCACTTGTTATTGGCTACATTTGAATATAGACAGTCAGCCAGGAAAAAAATGCCCAGCAGTCGTAACAGATCCTTTGACATTACCACACTAACCCGTTAACTAGAGCATCAAAAATTTCCAGTTTCTAAACTTTGTTTTTTTTAAACACAAACCGCATAATGAAATCTAGTGATTTACTCATTTCTGCACAATTCTTAATACAACCAGTATGAATCTCATCAATTGCTGCCCTTTCTTTTCCCTACTTGGAATGTAGTTGCAGTCTTCTCACATGCACAAATGGAATGTAAGCTCACCCATCAGGCACCATATACTTTTATTTCGGAAAGAAGAGTGAGGTGCACTAGATTCCTTAGGCTGATGAGATAAAGTGGGAGCAGTATTTTAATAAGGGCTCCACCGCATTCACTTAAGACATTTTTAGCAGGTACAACAAAAAGCGTTGAGCGCATTTTAAGTGATCCCTTTTCAGAATGGATCTAACCCACACACTTGCATCGGTATCTAGCCACTTTTAATTAAATGGAAAAGGTGGAACTTGACTTCACCATTAGCTTTGATCTTTCGAATGAAGTATTAGGGACAGGCTCGTGCCAAAATACAGCTCTTCTCCAAAGTAGAAAGAATGTGCAAGGTTCAATCTTCCGCACTATTGCTCTTGGACAAGGCATGAATCTGCAAACATTTTTACATTCATTTTTCTGCTTTAAGTAGAAAACTGCGGAATTCAAAGACATAAATAATGTACATATCCTTTCACGACACAAACCAAAAATAAATAAGTATAAAAATACAAATAGTTGGTAATTTGTTCACAAAACAACTCTAGAGTAGTGCCCTTCACTGAAATGGATTCTGAAATGAAGTGGGAAAAACATTTGTGTGACAACAACCCACATTCTAACGAAACAAAAAAAAAACCCACAAAAAAAGTCAGATAGCGTATGTTTATAAAGCTCCCTCGAACGCTGCCCTTATTGAAAATCTCCTTGCACACAGTCTGCCTACTCCACAACGATAAAGGTGCTATTTGCCTCCGTACATTCTTTCGATGTCGTTGAGGTAATGGTTTTTCAGTTCTTTACGTTTGAGCTTGAAAGCATCAGTCACAAGGCCTGTTTCTGGAGTCCATGGCTCTGGGCTTAGTCGTACCTTAATGGGTATCTCGAATCGTTCTAGTTTCACTGTTGAAGAATGAGAAAGTACAAAGGGAAAGATTTAGTAAAAATGTCTTTCAAAGCTCACCTCCATCCAGTTCGCAATGCATTTAAAAGGCCCATTGTGCAAAGAACTATGGAACAGCATCCATTCTCTCTATACTAGGACATAACGCAAAGCAGCACCAGAACGGATTCAAATATATACATTTGAAAGATTGTGACACGGTGAGAATAAACTATAGCCATAGCCAATCAGCTGAGGCATTTTGGGGTCTCGTCGGGGTTAAGCAGAATTTGCACCTGCAGTGGACTCTTTTGCACCTCTAATTTCAGTTCGGGTGTTCAAAAAAAGCATGTTAATTAGACCAAAGGAGCACAATAGGAAGGAGAAATCACGTGATGGTTTTGTGGCAGTTCTAGTCTATGCTCTCCATCCTTCAGACCAGTCTGTAAATGAGCTGCAGTGAACACAGGAAAGCAGCCGCTTTAATAGTCAGCAGGAGCGTCGCCTTAAT
Source organism: Triturus cristatus (assembly GCF_964204655.1). NCBI lineage: Eukaryota > Metazoa > Chordata > Amphibia > Caudata > Salamandridae > Triturus > Triturus cristatus. Next base: position 966,701,376 of record NC_140588.1, read on the forward strand.
TGCTGCACAAGCCCATTCCTTCTATCGTCAACCCCTCGACCAGTTTTACATGTTTTTTGTGACAAGCACTCATGGTGCATTGCATGCTTGGGTGGGTGGGTGTTATGAAGAAAGCAGAGAAAGCACTTTGAATATCACAATAACCACAAAGGCAGTTCGCACTTACAGCGCGACCTGCTCTTCTGACTGGTTGGAAACCTGCTTTCACCACATTCAGGTCCCGGAGGCGGAAAAGAGTTAAGACTGCCTTTGCAAGGTCAGGCTTTTGGATATAGGTTGCATATAACACTGTCAGAAAGTTGCAGCTTTACTAGTCAATGACGTGGACACAAATTAAAAAACAGACAATTCTGATGGCATATCTGAATTTCTAGGACAGATTTGTAAAAAAAGTTGTGAGTAATTGTATTTTACTCCAGGTTGAGGTAGGACTTCTTAATTTCCAAGCATAAGAAATGTTTTCACATGGCCAAAAATGTTCTGTTATTTCAAAGGTTTTTCGCAGTGCTTAATCAAGGCAGACATCACATTTTATGAAAGGGGCTATTTGTGCACGTCCATTTGACTGCTAGCCTCCTTCACAGATGTCCATTGAGAGACTAACGTGGGAAGAGAGAGATACAGAACATTCAAGGTAGGTAGTTATCATCGTGGTGATGTTTTCCATCTCTAGATTCCAAGTGCCAGCAAAGAAAACAAGCACCGGCAAAGCTAACAAATCTGGCGTTGGTTGCCACCCTTTAGCTTTCGTAATGCACGTTTTGAAAAAAAATATTACTAGGTGACCTGTGAGGTCCTTGCTGATTTTTTTAAAAATTGCAAAAAGCAAACCAATGTTTGTGTAAAAAGCACCCATTGCCACAGTAGCCTGTAGTGCTGAAAATAACTATTGTGTGCAGATGTGCTCCGTGTGAATGCTGCCACTCACAGTGAAGTTTGCCATTGACTCAAGTGGGCTGACCCACTACCCAATGTTGTATGGTGTAGTGGGCAGAATAAAAATGTGAGTGATACCACAGACCAGTTGATGAAGGTCTGGTTGAAAGCCCCTCGAAGTATATTAAATATACAATTTTAGTAACATTAAAAGGAAGCACAAATGAGAGCTTACAACTGAACATTTTAAAGTAAACTACCCATGTGCTTTCCTAAATGTAGTACCTATGTTTGCTATCCAGGCACCATTGTTGTAACTTTGAACCTAGACCAGGATGTCGATGGAAAGGTTAATTTGGCTACTAAGAAGACAAAAACCCTCCGGAACACTAATTTTCAAACATTGCTTTGAATCAGATAGTCTTGAGAAGCAAAGTTGTAAAAAGTGGTTTGCAGTTTTTATTTTCAGGCATCCTGTTGGGGGGGTGCGAGACCATATCTGCATTTTTTTGGCATTGACTTTACATAGATTACAATTAAATAGTCTGGTATTTTGAGGGGAAAAATAGACTTTTAATGTGTAAAATGTATTTAATGTGTAAAATCTGTGTCCTTGTGATAATTTGAAAAAAAAAAATGGGCATTTAAAGGTTTTTTTAAAAATTGTTTTTATTAGCATTTTGTTATTTTTTAACTTACAATCCACTTTTCGTACCAGTTGCATTAATTATACATTCAGTATGACATTTATTGCATGCAGACGATATAGGACTAGCACAACATGCGACCTAGTTATATCCAAATAGACTTTCATAATCCATTCTTATTAAGCTTTCATGCCGGAGTGTTGTATTTTTTCTTTAGAATGTATTATCATGCTCCTGGTATAACCATGGTCCATGTGTGTAGCTAATATCTTATACATGTTTTAATCTATGCATTATGAACTTTAAAAAAAACCAAAAAAAAACAAAAAAGGAAAACCAACTACTTCTACCTGGGGTCAACAGTCAATTATCTACGTTTTCCTGTTTTGTTCAAAGGTCTGGCCTGATTCGTATGTCGCGGGCACCCGGGATGGGGGTCCTTTTCAAACCAACTCCGTTGCCTATTCGCACTGTCTACTTGGTATGGCATGCATCTAACAGCCTGCTAGGCTGGTGCTCGGTTGGTGTTAGTCTCTTCTATTGCAGGTGGAGGGTCCCCCATATGGTTTTCAGTATCCACCGATCCTCTCGTTTCCCACGGCCTTAATATTTCCGCCCATGGTTCAGCCTTTTGGTGATTTTGTCCTCTCGCGTCAGTGCCCTTTCCACTGCACTAACCCATGTTGACACGTCATTCTCCCAGTTAGTCACTTTGGGGCCCACATTCACTCACCATCTGAAGGCAATTTGCAGTTTGGCCGGTAGCAAAGCTAGGTCTACAAAACTGTGTCCTACTTTTTTAGCTTTAGGCCTCGGAAATAGTCCTAACAGGCAGACTTTCGGGCAGCAACTCATTGTGCGTACCAAAACTCAGTTTAAGGTCCTACGATTGTTTTCCAATAGGTCTGTAGTACCGGACAGGTTCCAGTTCATGTGTACAAAATTGGCATCTAGTTCTGTGCATATAGTGCATTTCCGATCATCTTTCCCATACATGATGTTTAGCCTATGCGGAGTGATATACATGTTTTGGGTTCCCAAAGACTCTCTTCCACTCCACACCAGTCAATGGCCTCCCAAACAGGTCCTCCCATTTCTCCTGTACATGGGACAGGGGCATCTCCGTCATGGCCATTATCGAAACATATAACCATTTTACCAAGTGTTTGGCTGATACCACTGTCATCATTGCCAGGAGATCTGTATGCGTGGTGGGCTAGTGTGTGTCTCTACCCCAGAGGGTGGCTAGTGTTCCCCGGACATTGTGGTAATTTAAGAACTGCCCCGGTGATAGTTCATGATATTTCAGGAATTCCAATAAAGGTAGTAATTCTTCATTCTGGTAACAGTCCCAGACTGTAGTCACTCCCGCCGTTACCCACCCCTCAATTGGCCCTGGGTGAAGGTGAAGAACAACGCCTATCCATGGTAGGTCGGGTGCATAAAGCTGTGCTCCTGCAGCTTGCTTTATATATCTGTCCAGCAGGCCATGCTACTTCAAGTAGCCCACCCATATTTTTGATCTTATGTTTGGGGTTTAACATCTTAGGGAGTAATGTTCCTTGCGGGGACAGTCCTTGCAGTGCCAGTGTCGCAAACCCCTTCCTATTCAGCCACTGAAGCTGAGCCGCTAAGTAGTACGCTTCAAGGTCCAGAGCGCCAAGTCCCCCCCCACCCCCCATTGTTAAGAGTGGTCTCAAAATTCTGAGTGAGACCCTAGTTCGACCTCCATCCCAAACCAGTTCCCTCAACAAGGTATCCATATCCCTGACCAACTGTTTGGGATCATCACTGGGAGGTGACAAAATAATATAGTAACCTGGGCAGCTATTCTGGCCATGACCGTGTGTTTAAGGGATCGCCAGAAGGACACATTTGCCTTTAGTGCCCAGGTTCCCCTCTAGGAGATCCGTTTGCTTATGGAACACCTAAATACCTAGGGATTTAACCCCTTGCATGCCCGCCCCTTTCCCCGCCCAGTGCCGCGCCTTCCATTAGCGGGCAGAGTTCATGACGAGCTGGACTCGTCATGGGCACAGCGCCACCGCAGCCCATGACGAGTCCAGCTCGTCATGGGCACTGAAGGGGTTAAAGGAGCACGGGGTCCATGTGGGTCCTACTGAGAGGTCCACTAGTCTGGCCAGTGCGAGCCTTGCCGGGAATATATGGGTCTTCTGGGTGTTAACTCTGAGCCCTGATAACTCCGCAAACTCCTCCAAGAAGTGCATCGCTTTCAATATACCTTGTGTTCCATCTAGTATGTATAGTAAAATATAATCTGCATATAATGTTATCATATGCACCCTTCCTTCTAGTTTTATTCATTGGTCCCTGCATTCCTGTCTAAAGTTTTCCGCTAGTGGTTCCATTGCCAGAGCAAACAGTAGCAGCGACAGCGGGCAGCCCCGTCGAGTTCCTCTATATATATGGAATAGGGTGCAGACACCTATCCGCCCATGCGCACCCTAGCCGTTGTGTCCGAGTACAATAAGCGAACCCAGGGCAACCATTCCTCTTGCAGACCTATTTTTCGCATCACTTGTAGTAGGAAGTCCCATCGTAGTGAGTCAAAGGCCTTTTCCAGAACTACCGCTATCACTACAGCATTGGGGAACTTCTCCAGGTCTTTATGAAATAATACATGGTATAGCTTTCTCAGGTTATTAGCAGTCGACCTGGTCAGGATGAATCAGTTTTGGTCTGCGTGGACCAGTCGCTGCATCTGCGGCAGAAGCCTTGTTGCTAGCACCTTGCTAAGTATTTTAAAGTAAAGATTTAGCATTGACAGCGGACAAAAGATTTTGATTTAGGCAGTGGGACCACCAGGGGTTCACTAGTGGAGACTGGGAGATGGTCAGCCAGTAGTGCAGCTGTGTACATTTTCTCAAGTGGTGTGGCCAAAAGATCTACATAGGTAAAATAAAAATCGTCCGGGAGACTATCCGGCCCTGGCGTTTTTCCTCTGGCCATTTCCTTAATTGCTGCACTGACTGTGGTGATCGCAATTTCCAGGCTTTTCCGCGAGACCTGATCTAGCCTTTGTAATCTCAGTCCCTCTAGGTATGCCACCATCTTTTCTACCTGCACCTCACCTGGTCTCCTGTATAATTTAACATAGTAGTCTCTAAATAAGTCATTTATAACTTTAGGGGGTGGGGGGGGGGGGGAGAGGTGGGGGGGAAAGTCGTCTGTCCGTCAGGAGCTGCAATACTGGGAATCTGAGACCCCCTGCCTTCCGATCGAATTAGATACAAAAGACAATGGTCATAAACCGATTATTAACACACCAGGGCAGTAAGCCCTTACTTAGTTCTATCATTCACTCAGTAAAGAGCTAAATAAGGAAAAAAAAAATTTGAGTAGCTCACAGTATTGATTACAATATTCCAACAAAGAAAGCAACATCCAAAATCAAAATCACCATACATTTATTTTACATTTTAGGCAATTTTAGTTTCTGTAGTATGTAACACAAGGTTTCTCCAGAGGGAATGTGCATATAGCAAGGGTGCTGAAGAGTGAGTGAGAGAGAGAGAAATTATGGAACGTAGTGACGAGGAGAATTTTAAATGAATTCACAAGGGGACCGGTTGTCAATCACCGTCCAAAGGAACCTAGTCACGTTACAAAATATGAAGACTCAATTATGCATTTAGAAAAACTAGAAACCAATTCATACCCACATCTCGGACCATTGGCCAGACCACCTTATGGGGTATCCCTGCCATCAGGGGACACCATAAATGTGGATCATGTAAAGCGTGCCCATTGACTAAAGATATCAATGAATTTTCACATAACAACCAGACACATACACTCAAGGACCATAGCAATTGTAATACATCAGGAGTCATATATGTGATTGTCTGTCCCTGCGATTTTATGTATGTGGGTCAGACCATTCAGAAAGTGAAGTGTCAGATTTTACAACACTGCAGCCGTATACGCTGTAAGACACCGGGTGCACCCCTTTGAACACACTGCTGAGAGTCTAAGATGGTGGGTTATTGAGAAGGTCAAACCTAACCCTAGAGGAGGTGATTTATTAAGCATACTTAATAAACGCGAATGTAGATGATACATTCCCTAGACACGATCACGAGAGGTCTGAATGAATTTGAGGAAATCAACAAGCAGGTTTCTATTATGAACAATGGGTGAACCCTTTATCAAGCTCACACCAATTCACCAGCCGTTTCGATATGGGATTCGAGCGTTCTGCTCGAATTTAGTGAATCCACATTGACATCTGTTTATGCAACCTCACAGGTGATCGATTGTGCGAACACTGTTGGTATAGATGTTTTCCCTTTTTGTATCCATCATAATGCACTAACTGATTGCGTGGATCTATAACACCATCTCTTGTAATCGAATTCCAGTGTGGCTGGAGTGCGTGATTATATGGTGCTACAGGATATTGTATTTGTATAGATGCCGAATTAGTACTGTGTTAGATCAAAGTTTGACTAATCCTATGGCATGGTAGTGTGAATGTCTTTGTTTAGGTTTGTAACCCGTTGCATTTTCCGCATTTGGTGAATTCACTCAATGCGCGTTTTTACAATTTATTTCATTTTAAATACACTTCTCTTTCTTCCGTTCGAACAACCGTAATTGAGTCTAACTGTTGCTTAAGGCGTACCGTCATCGTCACGTTGACGTCTGCCCCGTTAATTTAACGTCCTCACGGTGAGCGTGCACCCCATTACAAGCCCAGTGAGACGCCACACGGATGACCGATTAGCACGGTTGAAGGTAACTCTTTTCGCCTCCCTCCTACCACGTTTCCTTAACTTAGGATGCTGCTATTATTGGGAATTATTTTCTCAATTTCTTATGCCTCTTATTTATTTACAGCTCGGCATTATCCCCAGCTTTTTAGAGACACGCACACGTTTCCCTACGGTTCCTGTGCTCTATTTTCAGGTAAACTGATGCACCTCCCTACACGCTAATACAACATTATCTGGGAGTCCCCTTTTGAATTAAACCGAATGAAACCGAAGATTACTGCTTTAGACAGCAGTTTCTTGGTTCGTTTCAAAATAAGATGATATTGCACCTGACAACTGCTGTCTAAAGCAGTAATCTTCGAGTAAGTTGGAGCAAATCTTAGAAAGAGAAGGCTGTGATCCAATATGGAACGCCTTAGGTACTCTGTCCCCGTCAGCGTGGGTGCCAATTGACTGGAGCAGAGAAACATATCTAGTCTGGTGTGCGGATCGTATAATGGCGAGTAAAAAGAGTATTCCCTCTACCATTTGTTTTGTAGCCTCCAAATATCTAAAAGTTCCCACCTGGAAGTCCATTCTCACAGGCCCTTAGCTGTTGAGGCAGCCATAGTACCCCATAGGGGGGTGGGTGGGGGGGGGGGGGGGGGGGAGAGGGGGGGAAATCTATAAATTTCCAAGTCAAATACGCAGTTATGGTCCTCACAGCCTGTTGTCCATCTTTTTATTGCATTAAATGATTTCATCAGCTGTTCGTGGGGTGACTTTCAGTAAGTCTGATTCATGGTGTGTGTTGTCTTGCGAGTCCACTGATTGTGCTAGGTACTCAGATTAAGAATCCATTGTTTTGTTCGATTTGTGAGGTGACATCAGCTGTGCCACCGCCTGTAGTGCCACTTTCCCATCTTGTTGCTTCTGTGAGGTTGTGGGCTTCTGCAGTGCCTTCGATTTCTTGGGGCGGCGTTGTCCGTTTCTGGCTATGCGTTTCTTCCCTCGGGGGCCACTTGTGGCTTGGGCAGGAGTGAGCCTTTTTCGTAAGCTTCTAGCCAGGTCCATGCCTCCTCAGTTGAGTTACAGAAATGTGTAGTGCCGTCCAGGAAATACCAGCAAGTACTGCAAACCTGCTTCCATGAGGGCCTTCTTGACCTCGATGAATGATGATCACTGCACATCCACTCTGGCTGTAAAATCCAGAACCCTTATTACTTTGCTATTACCTATAATGTATGGGCCGTGAGCTCATACTTCTTGTAAGATAGCGTCCCTGTCCCTGTAGTGTACAAGTTTGGCAACCACAGGCGGGGGGGGGGGGGCCTCCTCGGAGCAGGAGAACGCCCAGGGACGCCCTCTAGAGCGAAAAATGTAGGACAACATGTCCGTGCCCTCAGTGCCTTCTGGGATGTCCACGAACCAGATATTGTTTCTTCTATTTCGCCATTCGGCGTCTTCAGCCCATCGTTCCAGATCTGTCACTCTATAGGCGAGGTCATCCAGACACGGGACCCCGGTTTGTCTTCTGGTATGAATTCAGTGACTGCGTTTGACTTCTTTGACCCTGTCGGCCAACTTGCGGTGCTCCGCCTGCAGCAATTAGAGTCCCACAGACACCGCCCCCATGTCTTGCTGCAGCGCTGCTTGTGTGTCCACCATCACCGCTAGTACCTTGTCTAAGTGGAGGTGCAAATATGTTTCTTTCTCCACAGGCTCTCCGCTATCGTTCTCAGTGAGTAGTGTTCACGTGTGTTGGGCAGAGTGGTCACGGCTTTGCTCTTCGGTCACGGCATCTTGGCCTCCGTTATCGTGGAAATTGCTGGATAAGGGAGTTGAAAGTGTATACTGGCCCCACTAGGTCTTTATATGGAAGCCCTAACCCGTGTGGTTCGGGCGATTTGCTTCCCTGGCACCTCCCCGGGCTCGGTGGGCCCTAGGGTCACTGTGGCTTATCGGTTGGGGTTAGTGTTCAGCCGGGCACATCTCCGTTCTCGCCTTCACAGCCGCGTCACTGGTGCCTTACCCGCTGTTTCAGGCCTTAATCGGCCTTTCCGCCCTGGCTTTAGTGTCGTCACAGCAACCAGGGTGATCCCCTCTCCCTCTATTCAATTCCTGTTTCACTCCCTCAGTTGTGAGCTTGGCTCACCTGCTTCTTTAGGATCGGTGAGCTGCTCGTGCTCCCAGTCGGTTCCGGTCTTTCTCCAGGCCGGGCCCTAGAATCTTTCATCTGACCTTGTCACACCACGCTGGGGCCTCTGTCTCCCTTTCAGGTTTACCAGAGTGATCCCTTTTGTCCTATGTCTCACGAGATTCTCTTGGAGCCACCTGAGTGTATCCGGCTGCTTCTCCACCTCTCCTCTTTGCCAACTCTGCCTTGCATGATATCACACGTCCTTTGTCAGAGGAGAATGGTCTGTTTCACACTCCATACGGCCCTCTTCCTCCCGGGCCTAGCGCTTTGCTAGTTTCCACCGGACCCTCCTGAGTGAGAGCTCCGGCCCCTGGACTTCCTGCGATCAGCATCTCACTGCCTCCGATGGCTGCTTCTGAGCCCAAGAGTCCACAGTAGTTCTCAAGCTTCGCTTCCGGATGATGCTAGGCTGGTGCTCCCCACTCGAGTCCAGCTCAGATTACTTGTATTGTGCCGAGGATAATTTTACTCCCCCTTCTTTCTCCCTTTATCGCCGCCATCTCTTCATGGGGCAATGCTCTCCAGGCCTTCGCTTCTTTCCGCCTTCTCGCTTTCGGATTGCCTCAGCTCAGCGCTGTTCTGATTTGGTCTGAGTCAGGCCTCTCTGATGCTGCCTTCATCCTACTGCAACGCCGATGTCTCTGGGCCTGCTGCCAGTGTCCTGCGCACATCGCTGTCCTCCGGAGCCCTCCGGTGCCGGGAGCTCTCTTCTTCTTGTTTCCCACTGCCGATGTGTTAATTTACTTCCACACCTTTAGCGGGCTGCAGCATCACACTGTGTGGGATAAATGCAGGATATCTGCGGGACCGGGAAGGTGCTTTGCTATTATGCGACCGCCATCTGGGTGCTACCGGCCACGCCCCCTTGGGTCCTTAAGGATGTCAAAGAGAAAACAGAAAATGTCTGAGCTAATTCTTATGATCCAAAGCACACCACTTGTTTTTTATTTTTAGAATGCAGCCGATTTAATACCTGTGGTGCCCATTGTTCCCAATAACTTATGCGCACCTCTTATCTGTAGCACGCAGTGCTGTGTGTGGCGTGCGCACACAGCACATCAAACGAGAACCTTCGCGCCACTGCTTTTAAAAAGCGAGCGGCGCGAAAAACGGGTGTTTTTCTTGTAGAGCCCGGCTGTGGTGCATACTGTGTGCTTTTGTTTAAGTATTCATGTTCATTGCAGCGCCGTTACGAGCTGCGATTAACATGAATACTTTAAACAAAAGCACACAATCTGCCCACAGCAGTGCTTAGGTAACAAGAAATTCAGCAAGTCTACAAACACAGCGTGAAAAGCACACGTCGTGTTTGTATACTTGCTGAATTTCTCTTCTTAACAGAGTTGGGCTGCGGGGTGATTGTGGGCCTTTGTTAAAGATTTCAGGTTAATTGCAGCTCCAGACGGGCGCTGCGATTAACCTGAAATCTTTAACAAAGGCCCACAATCACCCCGTAGCCAGAGCTCTATTAAGAAAAGAAATGCTGCAACTCTACAAACACGGCGTGAAAAGCACACGTCGTGTTTGTAGACTTACTGAATTTCTTTTTTTCCCGATCACGTAATTAATTTATTTTATTGACGCCACAATATATACATACAGAGAAAAGTCATATCATATAAATCAAATATTTATTTCCAAAGAAACCAGAAGAAAATGCATAGATCAGCCTTGCGAATACATGGACTGCAATACTATACAACAGTGCAACAAGCATAATTCAGTAGTTCATGGCAAATAAAAAAAACTGATATAAAACAATTTAAAGTGACTGCTTTTCCACCTGCGAGTTGGTTAAGGGGCCAATTTAGGAAGAAACTTACTTCATGAACAGTTAACCAGTCGTGAAGATGCACCCAGTTATACACCGAAAAACAGACAAAAATCTGAAAATGCAACGCCATGGATGGCCTATATACGCATAACTTAATAGTTTAAAAACACATGTAAAAAAGTTTCGGAGTGCATGTACGAGGCGCAGAAATCAATATGTGCCAGGAGCTCTGTGCTGGCTGATGGGATACTGCGCCTTTGCACTTCGGACACTCCAGGAAGCTCTCGCCCAGCAGGTTTAAACGCCGGGGTGATGGATTCGGGATACCGATCCTCAACCGGTCATCAAAATCGGCATGGAGATTAGAAGACGATTCAGTGTAATGAAATTCATGGGAGGTGCTTCACTGGCTGCAACCGCATTTGCTCTTTTTTTCGCTTGTGCAACTCTTTCCTAACTTTGTATATCTGGTGTTGTGTGTTCTGGTTATCCAACTTTTAGTTTTCCAGCTCCGACGTACATATCTGAATCTGTTGCTCCAGAAAGGTGATCCTCTTATTTTCTTCTTGTTATTTCGATAAATATTTTCGAAGAACCTCAGCCTGAGATTAAAGGAATATAGTTCCTTTTCCTCCAAGTTTTTGTTTGGTTATTTCTATTTCGGTCTTCAGCCTCAGCACTTTCTGCCATACACTTTTTTCATTTTCTCTCTGCTGATGTTCTTCTGCAAGCTGCGTGTGCAGGGCATTATTTAAATGCGCTGTTTCTCGACTTTAGTCATCATATTTCCTTTTTTATTCAGTAATATCAAATTGCAGCGGAGCGGTCTTTTTTCATTCTTCTTAAAGGTCTGTTTTTTTGCTGCCATCAAGCGCTGGTCATAGTACTTTTGTTGTTTGTCTAGTGTGACCTTCTGAACTGCTTTCTTTGGATTTATGTTGGAGTGTTTGGTGCGCCGTCTCAAGCTGCTGCTCCAAGTCATATATTCTGGACACCAATCCCTTAACGTAAGCCTCACGTTGTTGGTCATATACAAGCTACTGTTGATTTTTTTCCAAGGCATCTTTTAGCTGGCTTTCAATTACATTTTGTTCCACTGCCGCCCCACTTTGGCCTGCACTGCTTTCCTGTGAAACCTGGCTGGCAATGGTTCTGTTTTCAAGCTCCACACATCTGGCGGGGACCGTGTATAGTTATTTCTTCAGGTTGTCGGTCTCTTCAGAAAGGGACTTGAACAGTTGTTCCCGCCTCTTGGCTTCCTTCGCTTTAAGCTGAGAGTTTATGGCAGTGCCTTCTTTAAACTTCAGCTTCTGTTTTAAATGTAGGATTTCTATGGCTGTTCTTTTCCTTTTCAGTTTCCAGTGCAAGTATTTTCTCCAGAAGCTGGCTTCTCTCCATATCAGTCAGTTTGCCTCTAGAAATTTCCTCCACAGCCTTTTTTAGGACTGAATTTTCTTTCCTAAGTTTCTCCAAGTCTGTATAACATTTAGAAACTGCAGCTTTGAAACCAAGTTTGTGGGCAATTATAATCTTTAGCTGTCTTCGCCGTCATTTCTAGAAGCTTCTTTTCCATTAATCAGTCTTGGAAGGGAAATTGCATACAGGAAATTGTGAAAGAAGAGGGCTGCAGGCAAGGGTTCGATCTCCAGGCTAGTGCTCCGCAAAGAGTAAAATTGTTAGTCCTTTCAAACAGAGCACTTGCGAAGCTTACACCTTTTCCTGCTTCTTCAGTTTGAGTATCGTGGCTGTGTGTTCAGACATCACTTCTGATTCTCGTACGTCTCGCTGAATTTCTCTTCTTAATGGACGAGGTTGAAAAGAGGGTTTTTTAAAAAAAATTTATTAGCTGCTGGTTCAGTTAGGACCAACCGTCCGTAAATTTCACGGACTGCCCGTAATTTTGGCCTCTTGTCCGTGAGGGTTTCTTCCACGGACGCCTTTTGTCCGTAATTTCAGCCGTTGGCGTGAACTGCCCCCTGCAAGCAGCCTGTAAGTGTCACTGCAAGTGGCAGCTCATGCTCCTGCTGTGATCTGTGGCCTGCAGCAGCCCCTCCCAGACCTGGCACAGACTATCAGGCCCATTATCATTCTGTATGTTGGCCTAATTATCACATACAGAATGATAATGGGCCTCCGCACAGTGACCGCATTTGCTGGGCCTCCTCCTGCCACAGCCCAGGGCATGGCAAACTGCTTTTGTTTAGGCCCCCTTAGTATTTACACGTCACATCCCCTTGGGATGATTGATCAGGTGTTTTTTTTTCAGTGGGGGAAATGGGGGATGTAAGATCTAAGCCTACAACTCTCCCTAACATACCATCATCACAGATTTTTGACTGATGCCCTGGGGTGCCTTTTCTGATTCACGAGTTTGTGAACCTTTCTAAAGGCTTTTTACTGTGCGGCTGCAGGGCTCCTACACAGGCCTGGTACTAGAGGGAGGGCAGGGTGGGCCAGGCCCACACAAGAGACCCCTGGCCCTCCCAAGGTCTGCACTCAAGCAAATAGTGTCCATTTGTTTTTCGAGTCTGTGTGCCCTTATACTTTGTTTAATCACTTCACTTGTATGATGTTGAGTTAGGCTCCTAAAAGTATCTGCATGTATAGGTGTGAAAGTCAGCAGGCATGGAAGTTGATGTCTCCCACACACAAAAGAACACCAGGGTGTCTGACACTCCCACTACAGCAAAATTCAGTTATTGCAAGCGCCCATAGCAACTGGGAATCAGGAAGTGAAATGCCACATGTGTATACACACTCTCGGCGAGAACACTCAGAATATAAATTTTAGTAGTGGTTTGTTTTCTTTCTACAGTAGGACCTTTCCTAAATGAGAAAAATGTTGCGTGGTGACAGTTAATAAAAGAACATTTTATGGAGCAGTCCACTTATTTCATATAATATGCGTGTGAATCTAGATAGTTATAAGTGCAGTTTTGTGACTTTTTGCTGGAGTCATGTGTAACGTGCAGGACTCTGTTTTGAACACCAACATGGACTTCTCAGCATTTCATCCTTCTGAAGTTGATGAAATGAGTCACTGGTTAGACAAATACAAATTCTTGCTATTTAGAATGCTTTATAATGGTACAATGTGGCTAAATATATTTTATGAAGGAATATATATCAGTTACCATCAGACACATTTGCATATATGTTCAATAAAAAAAATAAAGGTTTCAGTGTGAGTTGAAGTTAAAATGGAATGTAAAGTGCAACACAAAAAAGAACACATCTCAAAAGTACTAAATCACATAATTGAAGATTTTTTTTACAACTACTGTAACTATTTGTGAAGATTGCAGGCAGTCTCGGCTTATTGAGGACTAATTCTGTATATCACTGTTTTTTTGTCAAGATACAATTTATGTATGCCAATTCCTTTGAGGTATATTTTTGTGTTGCAGCCTGCACAAATTTCACCCTGAACTCCTGTTAAAAAGTATGCATTAGATTATCTCAGTGACCAAGGCCCTTGTAAGGAGTTGACCTTGAACACTGTGCCTGAACTTTGTAATCCGAGTCGGATGGTAATACCGCAGTCCAGAGATTAATACTGTGCACAGCCTGAACAATACAGATCCTTACTTTATCCTTTGAAAAACAGAATGGGGCTGTCATTTTTACCCATGCTAATAGCATGAGGTACAGGCTTGGAATTATCCCCGTTGACAGTATCAGCTGCGAAGTCAAATTTATCAGCTATCAGTTCCCAAATCAATTAATAAACAATCTCAATAGTACGGCTGATAGTGAACCAGGCAGAGGTTTTCAGATGGACGAGAGGAATGCCATTAGAGGAGGCTCTTCCACTTTAGTGGAGTTCTCATTAGTAATTCACTCCATAGAGGGGGGATGGAGCCGCCTGTGCAAATGCACTGTTTTCACCTTTATCACTGTGAGAAGATGTTTCTCATTGTGAAAGCTATTGCTCTACACCCATAGTAAATCTGGGGGTAATCTGTTCCCCATCATTTCCTGGAAGTAGAGTTACTCCCAATATCTCCAGAGTGGAAAGGCTACCATGAAGAATTTGAGGGTGCCCACAAATGTATATGCTTGTGGGTTTACCTATAAAGTACTAAGGTGACTCACACCTTACAACACTCAATTCTCACGCCTTAAGTGGGATTTACTATAGGGGATTTCCCTGCACTCTTGGTGGAGAAATAATCCACAGTAATAAATGCATAGCCACCAGTCAGGAGTTCCTTTATGAATTCCTTGCAGGTGTAAAAAAGGTACATTTAGTCATAAACCTATGTTTATGACAGAATTTATCTTTTGAGAATACAGCCCTATAAGTTTATGTACAGAGGATAAATACTCGACAATTAGGTATTATGGTTCCATAAAGAGATTCATAGAGTTGGAAATCTCAGTTCTTTGCATATGTTTTTTATACCTCTCGAGATTTGTGAAGTATGAAGCGGACAAAGCATTTCAAAATGATCCCTTTGTTGTACGGGTCGGTAATCCCATCATTAGGCGACCCTATCTTACTGGTTCTGATGAGATGCTTACTTCCCTTTCTACAGTACTGGTGGTCCAGGGCAGTCCTTGCCGTGCAGTGGAAGTCAAGGTGAGATATGCTATTCATTTCCCTGCTGGCTCTCAGGAAATACAGTTCCCTGACGTTGGATGTCCTGCACATCTTCGGGCAAAGGATGGGTGTGATGCAAAAGGAACGGCACGATCATAATTTGTATTGCCGCATTTCTATACATACTTACATGATATTCAACTATGAAAGTGATTTGTAAATCTCACTAGAACTCTAGAACTTTACGTTATGTACTTTTAACAGCACATGTTTTTGAAACATTAAAATATGCCTAGAAAACACCACATTTCACCTCTTTAGTATACTACATTACACTCATTTCTGGTCTTATTGGTTGATACTGTAATAAATAATAATAATATAGATAATACAAATAATTAACTATGTAATTATTCCTGTGAAATAGGAGTTTTGAAATTGCTGCTGAAAGGATATTCAACTAATGATCCACAACCTAAAAACATTGCCTTTCACAAAGAGTATGGTCAGTTATGGTAACAGAGCACCTCCACCTTCGCAACCCATACATTTTAGTCATGAGCTGTAGCCAAAAATCTCTTCCCTACTATTATGTCTAGGCATGGCTATGCTTAGTTGACCTTGAGCACGGTCAACACCCTTGCCCTCTAACAAGTGCCATGAGCATCCAAACTGGCACTTCCTGCAGCAGTGCTCAGAGAGCATGGCATGGTTGACAGCCATGCCTTATGCCCAGTACCGCTGCAAACAGTAGAATTTATGTACTGAGAAGGGCCAATGTTCTGTTCAATTAGGCCAAACATTAGAATACATATGCATCTTTCACTTCGCAGACTTGTGAAAAGTGGGCCTATATTGGCAGTGTCTAAAACAGCCGATCTTTGTTTTTGTGGAGTTTTATATAGCGCGAACTAGGTCCGGAAGTTTAAGAGCGCTTTACATGAGCACCAGTTATGTTACAGATGGACACATTCATTTTAGTAGGCACAGGGAGATTAAGTGATTTGCCCAGAATCACAGAATGTTGAACATCCCGACTCGAACCCGGTTGCCCAGTTTAGAGGTCGACCATCCTAGCCGCTTGGCTACATTCTCGCCCCAATGCTCTCAATCTTCCTGAATGCTTTTATTTTTAGCCTCCACCACATCCATCATCTTGGTCCACCCATGTTTCTTCATGGCCCTCGCAGAGTCAGACTCTTGGAGCGTGCCTGCTCCTACAGAAAGGAGCGGAAGGTCAGAGGTCACCTGACAGGGCAGGTGGTTTGGGAGGACATTGTTATCTCGCAGCTCAGAAACACGATAATTAATCTGCCGGACCATGGAGAGAACCAGCCTAGGATAGTGAGCGCCTGGTGCCCGAGATCACACATGCTGTACAGTCCCGGTGGCATCTGTTGGTACAAGCATCTCTGCAGGGCCACAAAAGGCCGGTGCCGGTATGAGGCTGGACACCCTGGAAAGGGGGAAACATTGTGATGAGTGTGTACGTATTGTGAGAGCCAGATCAGTGACAGCATTTGCTGGGCCTCCTCCTGCCAGAGTCCAGAGCACAGCAAACTTCTTTTGTTTATGGGCTCCTGTTACGTCACTAGGGGCCAAGCTCTCGGGTGGAGGTTTCATTTTGGCCAGTGTTACCCAGGTGCATCCACTGTTAGCCTCTTAAACTATCACACAAGAAAGTGATAACTGTACAGATACAATTGTCCTTTATTATTGAAATTCTTTTTCTCCAATAGTGCAAAGTTTCTGCTTTTGTGCTGTTATTATTTTCATATTTATCCTGGCCCTCCGAGCCCCTTTAGGGTTTCACATCACATTCCCTTGGGGTGATTGATCAGATCAGGTGTTTTTTTTTTCAGTGGGGGAGAGGGGCATGTAAGATCTGAGAAGCCTTCAGCTTTGCATATTAAAAATAAAATAATGAAAAATGAAGAAAATGATCAAACACAGGTGTTTAATTTCACTTGCACACACAACACATGCAGTGCTAAGTTCACTCAACCAAATATAAACTTATTTTGACTTGTGCTTGTGTTGATTTTCTATTTACTTCTGTTTTATTGCGCGACCTCTGCTGTGTCTGCAAAACGTACCCTATGTCCTGAATTTGTCCTGAGTTCTGACCTTCCGTCCTGAATTTTGACCCTTTGTCCTGAATTTTTACACTCACTGTTCTGAATTTGCACCCATGCCAGTTGGTCACCCTAGGTTCAGTGTCGGGTGCAGAAATGACCAGGGGTTATCTAGGGGGTACCCGCAGGACACTGCATCTGTTTTGAGTAAAACACATTGGTGGCCCTGCATTGTGGCCCTGGTTATGTCCATTGATGATTAATGTTTCAGTTGGTGTGATTATAGATTACTCCCAGTGTCCATCTTGGTGCTTCCTGGTTTGAATACTTGTAACCTGAAATACAGACTCAGGAAGTATCTATATTAAAAAAAGAATCACCAGACTGGGTTGAAATGAAGTGGCCGAGGTGGCTTTTTTGGCCAATGAATATTTGGAAGATCTTAGATGTGCAGTATGTCCTAACACTCTCTATGTTGTACCTAGTCTGTTTGGCCAATCTTGCAGAGGCTGAGTCATGACCTAATGAATAACATGTGAACTTTTTGTTGGATGGGTGCTGGGCTCGTCATATGTCACTATAATCTTTCATATACATAATGTGTGTGATCACCGTGGTGGACTGAGGGGATCCTTGGAGCCCACTGTGATCTGTCCAGATTCAATTCTAAATGTGTGTTAGTCTCTGCCCCAAAACACAGGCCTTACTTGCATTGTAATGCATGTGTTCTGTACCTCATTGTAGAATTTGGCGAGTCGGTGTTCTTGTCATATACATTGACTAGGGAAGACTTCAATCTTATGTAGGCAACCCAGTACTATAATGTATCATCCCTGGATATTTGCTACTTATATCTACATTTAAAAGTTAAGGTCACTAGCCCTCTAAACTGTGTGCTATGATAGGATGCTATGTGATTTTTTGTAACTTGCAATTCGCTGATCCTTATGTAAAGCGCTCCGATACCTCCGGGTCTAGCTAGCGCTATATAAAACTCTGCAAATAAAAAAATTAATTGAGCGCAGCTGTGGGGCGATTTACACTTTTCTGTGCTTGGCATAGTGTACCACCCTACTTGTATTTTCCGGTTGCTTTCATTGCATCCAGATACATGATACAAAAAGTAACATCATACCCAGGGCATTAAGTGGGATGAAAAAACTGGGGGGTCTCGCAAAGGGGCATGGCCAGTGTAATTAAGGGCATGGCTTAAGACACAAGCTAAAAATCTGTACTTAGCATAGTGTGCCGCCCAACTTGTATGTTGCCGTTTCCGTCACTGCATCCAGATATATGATACAACAAGTAAATTCATACCTACAAGTTAGGACTATTCACTTTGTCAGTGGTTGTTAGTTGCATAAGATAAATAAGCAGCAACTATGGCTTGTATGTAATATTGAAAAAGTTTCCAGTTAAAGCCCTGGTGACACCAGGACGATGTTGCTACCCCAGAGTTTCAAAAAGAGAAGGGAAACGAGTGTTAGTGAAGAGAATACCCGACAGATGGATCAGTCATTTACACACTTGCAACTGCCATCTGATCAGACTTGCATCTTGGCAAGACTAAAAATCTTGGCAAAGCCGAACCAGCATTCCACCCTTCTTAGTTCGTTCAGGTGAGCAGGGTTACATAGAGCGATCGTTTAGAAATGACAAGATGGTGAAAAAGGCTCCTTATAGGCCCCCCCCCCCCCCAAACGACGATATGCAGAGACGCTACTTCTGAAGCATTGCCATACCACACTCGGTCTTCTCTGACATATCTTTTGTCCTTTTTTCTTCCACTCCCCAGCTGCTCTCGCCCTCTCCTTCTCTTTTTTCTTCTTCCTCATATCAGTCCCGCTCCACGTTTACCCACTTTCCCCTTCTCCCCATCCCATTCTTGTCTCAATTTCCCTCTCACTGCCTGTTCTTGGCTTTCTCTTACTTGTTTTCCATTCTCCGTTCTCCAAAGCCTCTGGCTGCCTTTCTCTTTCCGTCCCTCTTACCAATTTCTCCATTACCAACTTCTCCATTGCCCCTTCCCCATTTCTCGTCTTTGCACCCTGACTTTTTTTCTACTTTGTTCTTTTCTCCCCCTTTATTCGCCACAAAATCCTATTTCTCACTAGTCTCCTCTCCTTTTCCTTCAGGCTATGTTACCATTTTGTAAACACATACCGTTATCCCTGAATATTAGATGGAAGCACATTTAGAATTTGGACCAGTGTGCCTCTGCAGTGTCGGTGACCTGGCCAAAAAGGACATGAAAAAGCTGAAATTGGATCATAAATCCAAAGCTGTTCTAATCAGGGGCCCCAAAAAGAAGTTTGGCCAGGGAATTCAAAATCCTTAAGATGTCCCTGTGCATTTGTGAAAGTTTAAGTTAATCGCAGCACCCATCATGAGCTACAATTAACACGAAAACCTTAACAAATGCACACGATCACCCCGCAGCCCAAGCCTATTAAGAAAATAAATGCAGCAACGTAGCTGTCAAGGTTTCAAATTGCAACGTGGGATGTTTTCATAGTTTCACTGTAATTATTAGTGCCATTTGAACAGGGCTGGCTTTAGTGCTGGTGGCGCCTGGTGTGACAAAGTTTGTTGGTGCCCCAATGACCACCTCCGCCACGGATACTCTCATTACCAACCTTTAACAGTGAGCCTCAAGTCTCCATAACCCCTCTTTCATATTTATTTTGTTTAATAGTGCCACTCATACCAGTGTAAGGTGTTAAGCACTTTACATCGCATACACATTACACAGACACTGAATCATAGTGTGTACATCAATGTATAGGAAATGTTACATCAGACAGAGTAATAAAATGTCTCTTAACAGAGCTGGGCTGCTAGGGTTTTAATCAAAGGTTTGGAGTGATATTTGGCGCTGCACACACGCGCAGTGTGGTTCCTGGCACACACAGCCATGTGTGCAGCGCACATAGACCCTACACTGCCGCACACAGAGGAAAAAAAATAGAGGGAACATTGGTGGTGCCTTATATTTCTAAAGGTGCTTGCTCCCTATGGTTACAGCCCACAGCAGCTTAAAGTGCTCTCTACAAACTGGTGCTTTGGGATACTGGCAGAGGCCAAAAGAGCGCATGCAGTGTTGTGGGACACTATTCGCTCTCCAGCTGCTGATTTACACCACAGTAGTACCGCAGTGCAAGTAGAGGATTCACACGGCAGTAGAGGATTCACACGGCAACAAAACAAAGCCTCTCTAATATTTATTGTCTTTAGAAGAAGTCCAGAAAAAGCGGTTTGTTTTATTGCATTACATTGTCACTCATTTTAAAAAGATTCCCATTCTGGTAAGCTTTCCAAAAAGTAAAATAAAAAAATAAAATATTTTGGTGGGATCGTAGGACAACTTTCAAGGTGAACTACATGACAGGTATGTAAAAATGTATTAATCTCTACTTACTTGAATTTGCTACCTCTTTAATCTCTTTTAATACTTCCATTTCCATCATGGAATTATTACAGATCTCTTCCCAAGTTCCTTCAATTCCATTCTGGTGTGCTAACATAGTCAGCTTCTTCTGATTGGGCACCACAAAGCTGATGACATACGAATGGAAACTGAAAAGGAGATTAAACAAAACTGTTGAATTAGCCACCTGTATGACGAGCACTCCCACAACCACCAGTTTAAACAAATATAGAAACATGAAGAGTACAGATATTTAGTAATCCTTCTACGCTCTAAACGTGGGCACACAACTGCCCAGCATTTGCACCAGTTAACGGTGTGAATGCTCAACCTCAAACACATTAAACCCTCACTTTGAGGGTTTCCAAACAGTGTGAGTAATTCAGGAAGCAGCGGCACATTACCCGTGAACTGTCACCCTCTACTGCCATTGCGGACTGTGGCCATGGCTCACCAGAGGGAAATGCTGGCTTGAGTCATGATGCCCTAAGCCTCCCTCCCAATGGAAATAAATACCGCTGTGCTATCGGTGGTTCTGCATACATGGGTTAGTAAGGAGTTTCTTCATGTGCTTAATTTAAAAACAAAGATATTTAACTAGAAATCAAGTGGAGCGAAACAAAATCTCACTAAATAGAGCCAGTCATTTTCCTCTCTAAAAGGATAGTAAGGTGGAATCTGTGGAGCACTAAGCACAAAGTAGATAACTAGATACTTCGGTAACAATGTTCAATTTGGAAAGCCCGATTCCGCAGCATGGAGTCTCTCAAAACCACAAAATCACATCTAAAAAAAGATTCTACAGAAGAGCAGTAGCTCCTTTGTAGTTCTGGTTATAACACACAATGCTGGTTATGCTAATTAATGATTTGGGGACACTCCCAAAAAAAATTGGCAAAACCACATGATTCACCGTTTTCATCTGGAATAGTTTTACACAGCTTATTCAAGGGGGTCACAAGTTAGAGAGGCAGAGGAATCAAAAAAGGAGGGGTGTGGATGAAAACTTTTTTTGTAAAACACTAGAGAAAGCAATTATTGGCAGAGCCAACAGATCTCTTTTTGGACCCATCAGCGTTTCAGATGCTGTTTACCGAAGCTCTGCAGCACTGGGGAAAAGCAAAGGGTTTTCTGCTGATGCAAAAGGATGGGGAAAAACTACGATGACACAACCGCTTTCATTCAACTGGTGTGCACATGAGTACCAATGTATGAACGGGCATGTGTCATGACAAAGATTCATTTTCTTTGATTATATTATTTACAGACCCAAGATGGCGGACACCACTTGAAAAGGAAAATAAAATTTTTATTGTTTTTGCGTGAAAATGCTTTCTATACACCCAGAGCAGCCACACAGCTGCTGGGCCTTCAAAATTATAGTTTAGCAAGGGGCGAAGGAAAAATGGAGGAGGTGATGAAAGCAACGTGGGGAGATGAATTAAAAAAGCTGGATTGGGGGTGGGAGAGGTTTTTTTTTTTACGTGTAAAAGTAAGAATTGCCACGCTTTAAAGTTGGGGAGTATAGGTTTGCAAAAAGATACACACTGACCCATTACAAAAAAAAACCTAAATAAAATGAAAAAAAGCAATGTTTGGCCTACTAACTTTGGCACTGGAGTGAGATACGTTTTTAGGTGGATGAGCATATATCCACAGCAAAATACCATCACACACAATGAAAAGAGCCAATTGCAAAAATGGGCCAAGCCATTACTCCCTGCGGTATATTGTAGTGGGCGGGAGCAAAATGTGAAAAACACTGCCACCTGAGGAGATGTGAACAAAAGCTCTGTATGAAAATACAAAACATGTGTATTTTATTATCCATTTTTGAAAACATTCAGATGGCACAAAAATAAAGCTGTCACAAAGCAAGACCTAAAAATATGAGGTCTCGTTTGTTTCACAGCAGCTGTTTTAAGGTTGATGGACGTTCACAATGTGGATGTTAATATGATAAAAACAAAAACTAAACTCACTAACACTGAAAGCCTGCTGCTTCCTACTAAGGGAAGTGAGCATTTATAGAAAAGTTGTGAAGCCCACCAATACCTTCATCTGGTAGCCCAGAGGCAGTAACTGCAGTGCGCTGCTTTGGCACAGAGTAAAAATTGTAAAAGATATCAGATAGGAGAGTTAAAATTCTGGAGATAGGAAAGTTAAAATGGAGAAGATTTCAGTGAGCACTGGCCTGTCCAGGATCACATGGAGCTTTAGCTATTGATGGGTTGGTAGTAATACCAAGGAATGTAGATGTGTTTAGAGCAGTGAAGTCTTGTGATACGCTATGTAGCTCTGATGTTGGCAGTAAGCAGTTTGGAAGTAGGTACTGAGGCTGTAATTCGAGACCTGTTTCTTGCTGTGCGGTCAATTTAATTATATTAACAGCAGTGATTGACAGCTCTGTCTTCAGTTGGTTTGTGGGAAAGCCATGGACACCTCCCTGAGGAACCTTGCAGGAAGGCATAATCGAGCTCTTCAGTACTTTGGTTGTTTTCTGTAAGAGTAAGGCAAAATTACAGTACATGGAGAAAGTGGTGAAAAGGCTGAATTTCACCTAGATAAATGGAGAATTGATGAAGACGTTGGGTGAAGCGGATTGAGAGTACGTTATTGAAATGCAGTGTCTGGGATTCGACATTCAGCACATTAAACGAAATAGTAACGTATCCTTTTGGATAGTGTGCTGCTTGAAGGTGTTGTGGAGGTTTTTCCCACACTGGCAGACATGATATATGTTTAGCACTGGCCAGTCAATGAGTTTGTTTTTCGAGCTGGGGGACATTTGTGGTGAAACCAGTTAACAACGTAGAGCGAGGAGAAGGAATGGGGAGAAAGCTACATGAGAATCAAGGATGGTGAGGGGGCATTTGGTTGACCACACGGGGATAGAAAGAGCTGAAAAACATGCACTCTCATGGAGTGCTGGAGTAAAAAGTTGTTTCTTGATGCAAAGAGACAGATTCTGGTTGCAAGGAGCCCAAAATAGCTGGAGCCACCTGGAGTTCTGTCTTGAAACAGGGGAGTACACTCTGATGCTAGCCAAGGATCCAGGACTCACTCCAGCAGAGGCCAGCAGCAGGGCTCAGGCAGGGCCAGTTGGTGCTGGTCAACTGGGTATTTGCAGAGGAGGTCCCTGAAAGCTTATTGTGTCCTTGTAGCTCACACAGGAGGTCTACCAACTGACCTTTGGAGTCACTTCTGGGGGATCCTGGGGGCAAGTAGTTTGTCTTCCTTCTTCAGACAGCAGGGTAGTCCTTCTAAATCTTCCTCACGTCCATGAGTGTTCTGATGAGAAGTTCTGAAGGTGCTACATTTATACCTAGTGGCAGCCTCTGTGTGGGGAGCAAATCCCCAGGCTACTCCAAAATTGGTTCTAGTCAGTTCTTCCGCTTTCCTTGGGTTATGTTTGAAACGGTCTAGAGTGACAAAAGCAACGGCAGGCCAAGTGTCAGTTTCCACTGTGTGCTGCTTGCAAGGTCCTTTGAAGCATAATCCGGGCAGGACACAACTCCTCCCCAATCATCCTGTCAGGAAGATACACTCCCCCTACTCCCAGGCCCTTCTGTCCCCATAGCTGGAGGGAATACACAACTTACCAAAGGAGAGACATTCACAGTCATGTGACCCAGAACACAGGCAGGAAGGTACATTTAAGTTAGGCAGATAAAACCTTGTTAAAGGGGCATTAACAGAATATTTACTTGAAATCTGACTTCACCATTACAATGCAAACGAGTTGAAGAAGAATTTCTCTGTTTCCAAACTAAAGTTTTTCCTTATTAGGTGTAATTAGGTAACCCAATGTTTTGTATGGGAGAAATAGCCTTTCCACGGTGCCACTTTTCTAATACTAGGCACCGTTCCCTATGAGAGTTTACGGCCTAACCAAAGGGCAACCTATATGTATAAAAAAGGAATGTTTAGGCCTGGCAAAAAGCATTATTTGCCAGTGGAATTGACTTTAATAAACTGGACTACAGAGACACGTTTTACAGTGCTATTTTAGTGGGTGACTCAATGGGTGCTGCTGCCCCCGTGCAGCATTTCATTTACAGGCCCCTAGGCACATCTAATACCAGGTACACATAACCTTAAGCTAATCTGCTCTTGTGGTGATGACTGTGGAAGGCAAAACAGTCACCTATATAAACTGCACAGAGCAAGATATAGCCGAACGATAGCCTTCCATGAAAAGCCTTGTTGCCCTAACGAAAGTCTTCCCCATTCACGAACCACCTCACTTACCAGATCGCCCATCACTTCCCACTCTGCCTTCACTAGGGACCCTCCCTGTCCGTGTCCATTTGTCCCATGTCGGTCTATGTTTTCTATAGCTGTTCACCTCGTCCATCGCTGTCCAACAGTCCAATGTCTACTCATCAACACCTTTTCCATCCGTTCTCTTTCATTAGTATTCACCTTTCCTGTATATACATTCAAACTAGAAAGAGGCAACAAACATGTAAGCACAATAACTCATCCCAAAGAAAGACTAGTAGATCTTTTTCATGTACACTTGTCTTTTATTTGGATTCTTCAGCCAAAGCGTTCCACCTTACAAAAGGCTTCCTCATGGCACCTTAGTCCATCAACTAGTGTTAGCCAAAAAGGATAAGCAACGTCACAACGCACAATAAAAAATCCAGGGTATGGGGGTGTGGCTTAGACGGCAGAGCTAATGGCTGCCTGAATCCATGGCTTTGCACAACGAGGGAGCAATTGTTCTCCGTTCTAGAGTTTGTCATAAGCGGACCTAAAATGGGCCACTGACTTCACTCCCTTAAGTGAAGCGGCACCTGCTGATACTTCCATCATCTGCATGATAATCTATCACAAGTGTAGTGTTTGCATAGCAATGTATGACACTGTATGTTTGTGTATCACTGTTGCCTTACTTTTTCAACTTAGACAAAGCGATGCAATATCCGGTCTCCCCACAGAGTAGAAATCAGCTTTATCGTCATACCTTTAGTCTAGAATCTTCTTATTTTACTTGTTCACAATTAGTCAAACTGCGTACTTTATATATGCTGGCAGTGCCACTACTTTGATTACGAACAGAATAAGGCACCCACACATGTTTAGCACTCATACGGAGTTAAGCTCCCTAGTGCGCCTGTCAATCAACATACCATACTTACCTTACATGAGATCAGACCAAACTACCTCCGCTGGCTTATATAAGGACTCAAAATAAGACTTATAGCATAGCGGAAGACCTTAATACTGTTTCCCTAAATGTGAAAGGACCAAATCACCCAATTAAGCGCTGGAAAATCTTTGATTATCTAGATACAACCAAAGGGGATATCATACTGCTACAAGAAACGAAATGATCTGAAGATGCAGCCTTTATTAAACATAAATGGATATCACACATCTCCTGCTCGCCTGCAGACCATAAAAAAGGGAGGAATCACCCTTATAGCGAGCAAAGCCAACATTTACCTTGAATCACACGATCATGATGAGGAGGGGAGAGTATTGGTTACACATCTGTAAAAAGGGGATGACCATATACACATAAACAAATTTGGTCCCAATACGGATGTATCCAATTTCTGGGAAAGTCTCCCGCAAATCATAATCTCACCCAAGATGATTTACTTATAGTTGGCGGCGACTTTAATATCCCATTAGACCCTATAATTGATAGTCAATCCACCTGCAAATACCACGTCACTAGCTCTCCGGGCATAGTTCAGAAATTAGGTTTTAAATTTAACTTACACTTTTTACTCTGCCCCACATAACTCTTATACTAAAATAGAGGATATCCTTATTACCGGCTCATTCACACACCTAATTGATCAAACAGAAATTTCACCAAAGTTAGTGTCAGATCACCCATGTATTAGTACTAAACTAGCTGGTAGCCACACCCCACCTTCACCCTAAAGATGGAGATTTAATAATGATGTCCTTTCAGATCCTGAAGATAAAAAGAAAACTGAAGACACAATCATAGATTACCTCAACCATAACTATCTCCCTGGAACAAACGTAAACACCCTCTGGGACACATTGAAGGCGACCATTAGGGGAGTTCTTATTCAGATTAAAACAAAAATCAATAAAAAGCTTAACACTGAGCTAATTAAATTAGAATGTGAAATTAAGATTTCTCACGCTAATTTGCTGAACAATAATAATATCCTTAATCAACTAACACAAAATAAATACGAATACAACAAAATTCTGAGCAACTGTGCTGGAGTATGGATAAGGAATATGCTACTCACCAGTATGCATCTATTCTTGGCATGTAGAACTGCAGATCTCACACTGTGCATAGATCGCCATCTGGTGTTGGGCCTGGATGTTTGCACTTGTTTTTGTCTTGGAAAGTCTTTGGAAGTCACGAGGTATGGGACTCCTCCTTTGGATCATAGCGCGCATGGGCATCGGCTCCATCCTCAGATTGTTTTTCGCCAGCAGGGAAATGGAGCTTAGTAAGAAACAGGAAAGATGCTCATGTGTGGTGTATCTAAGTAAGATAATACTGGAACAGATAAAGGCAGTCGGGTGGGCGTGTGTAGATCTGCAGCTCTACATGCCAAGAACAGATGCATACTGGTAAGTAGAATATTCCGTTCGAGGCATACGGACTGCAGATTACACACTGTGCATAGATTGTAAAGCAGTATCCCCTCCTAGCGGTGACCACCAGTATCTGTTGCAGTAGTTTGAAATAGTGTTTTGATTACAGCCTAGCCCACACTAGCCTGTTTGGTTTGCACATCGATACAATAGTGTTTTGGGAATGTATGCGGTGTAGACCATGTAGCTGCTCTGCAGATATCATCTAAAGGAATGTTCCCTAAAAATGCCATTGAAGCCCCTATCTTTCGTGTAGAGTGGGCTTTAGGAGGAACAGATAAGGAATATGCTACTTACCAGTATGCATCTGTTCTTGGCATGTAGAGCTGCAGAGTTGTACACTTAGCATAGATCGCCATCTGGGGTTGGGCCCGGATGTTTGCAGTTTGTTTTTGTTCTTTGAACAGTCTTTGGAAGTCACGAGTTCGGCGACTCCTCCTTCGGTCCGTACTGCGCATGGGCTTCGGCTCCATCCTCAGATTGTTTTTCGCCAACAGGGAAATGATGGAGCGTAGTAATAACAGTGAGAAACCCATGTGTGTTGTATCTAAATAAGATGGACTGGAACGGATACAGGTAGCCAGGGAGGCGGGTGGGCGTGTACAACTCTGCAGCTCTACATGCCAAGAACAGATGCATACTGGTAAGTAGCATATTCCGTTCGAGGCATATGAGCTGCAGATTGTACACTTAGCATAGATTATATAGCAGTACCCAACCTTAGCGGCGACCACCGGTATCCGTTGCAGCGGTTTGAAAAAGTGTCTTTAGTACAGCCTGGCCCACAGTAGCTTGTTGCTTGGAATGCACGTCTACACAGTAATGTTTTGTGAAGGTGTGCGGTGTTGACCATGTGGCTGCTTTGCAGATGTCATCTAAGGGTATGTTCCCTAGAAAAGCCATAGAAGCCCCTAACTTTCTAGTAGAGTGGGCTTTAGGTGGAACAGATAATGTTCTTGTTGCCTTTTGATAGCAAATTTGTATGCACTTTACAATCCACCTAGCTATCCCTGATTTAGAGATGGGGTTGCCTTTATGTGGTGGAGAGAAGGAAACGAACAATTGTTTAGTTTTCCTGAAAGGTTGTGTTCTCTGTATGTAGTACAGTAAAGCCCTCTTAACATCAAGTGTGTGTAGGGCCCTTTCCGCAACAGATTGAGGTTGCAAGAAAAAGACAGGTAATTCCACCGATTGATTGAGATGGAAGGGGGAAATGACCTTGGGCAGAAATTTTGGATTTGTACGAAGTATCACCTTGCTGTGATGTATTTGTAAGAAGGGTTCCTGTATAGTGAACGCTTGTATTTCACCAACCCTTCTAAGGGAAGTGATAGCTACGAGGAAAGCTGTTTTCCAGGTGAGGAACTGTAGCTCACATTTATGCATTGGTTCGAAGGGCGGACCCATTAGCCTTGTAAGACCTACATTTAGATTCCATACAGGGGAAGGTGGTGCCCTGGGAGGAATTATTCGTTTAAGGCCTTCCATAAAGGCTTTAATAGCGGGCACTCTGAACAGTGATAAATGCTGTCTGTTTTGTAGATAAGCAGCAATCGCTGCTAGGTGTAGGCGTATGGATGAATATGCCAGGTTACACCTGTGAAGATGGAGCAGATAGCATATGATGTGCTGTATGGATGCATCTAAAGGGTTGATTGTATTGTTCCGACAGTAAATCACAAATCTCTTCCACTTTGCGGCATAGCATGCTCGAGTGGTAGGACGTCTGGCTTCCTTGATAATGTTCATGCAATCAGGGGGAAGGTTAAGGTACCCAAATTCTAAGATTTCAGGAGCCAGATCGCAAGGTTGAGCTGAGCTGGGTCCGGGTGCCTGATTTCTCCATGGTTCTGAGTTAGGAGGCATGGGGACAGGTGCAGTTTTTGATGCGGTACCACCGAGAGCTGTAGTAGTGTGGTGTACCACGGCTGCCTGGCCCATGTTGGAGCTACCAGAATGAGTGTGAGGGAGTGCTGTTGTAGCTTCCTTACCACTAATGGAATTAGCGGGAGAGGTGGAAAGGCGTATGCAAATTTGCCTGACCAGTTCATCCATATCGCATTGCCTTTGGACAATGGGTGTGGGTATCTGGCGGCGAAGCTTGGGCATGTTTTGTTTTCGTGGGTGGCGAAGAGGTCTATCTGAGGATGCCCCCACTTTTGGAAGAATGGGCGAAGAACCTGTGGATGCAGTTCCCATTCGTGTAGTTGTTGCGTTTGTCTGCTGAGCAGATCTGCCATGGTGTTTTGTACGCCTGGAACATGCTGTGCCAGGAGAAAGATGTTTTGAGGAATTGCCCATCTCCATATGCTCTGGGCTAAGCAGGAGAGCTGGGGAGAGTGTGTCCCCCCCCTGTTTTTGGATATAATACATTGCAGTCATATGGTCTGTGCGAATGAGGACTGCTTTGGCCGAAATCTGTTTTTGAAAAGATTTTAGGGCTAGAAAGATCGCCAAGAGCTCCAGATGGTTGATGTGGAGCGACTTTTGCTGTGGCGTCCATAGACCTTGCATTGTGAGGTGTAAGAGGTGCGCTCCCCAGCCGGAGAGCGATGCGTCCGCTGTTAGAATCACCCCAGGAACCGGGTCCAGGAACGGCCGCCCTTTGGAAAAGTTTGTGGTGTTCCACCACTGCAGAGAGTGATGGGTGCGGCCGTCCACCAACACCAGATCCGTCAGCTGTCCCTGGGCCTGGTTCCACTGTCGTGCTAGGCACTCTTGGAGTGGACGCATGTGGAGTCTTGCATGGGGCACTATGAAAATGCAAGATGCCATCATCCCTATGAGCTTCATAAACACTCTTGCTGGAAGAGAGTGTCGAGGAAGGAACGTTTGGCGCAAGGCTTGTATGCTTGCGATTCTGGCGGAGTTTGGATAGGCAATACCTTTGGAGGTGTCTATAGTGGCCCCGAGATATTGCTTTGTGTGAGATGGTAGGAGGTGGGACTTTTGGTAGTTCACCGTGAAGCCTAGCTGGTGGAGCAGTTGAATGGTGCTGTTGGTATGTTGCACACATTGGTTGTAGGACGCGGCTTTTATGAGCCAGTCGTCTAAGTAAGGGAAGACGTGAATATGTTGACGTCTGAGGTGTGCTGCTACAACTGCTAGGCATTTGGTAAACACCCGTGGTGCGGTGGTGACCCCGAAGGGGAGAACTGTGAACTGGTAATGTTGACCGTCCACCACAAACCTGAGGTACTTCCTGTGAGAAGGGTGTATTGGAATGTGAAAGTATGCGTCTTTCAGATCCAAGGTAGTGAGAAAGTCTCCCTGACAGAGGAGCGGGAGGACTTGTTGTAGGGTGACCATGTGGAAATGGTCTGAATGTATGTATGCATTTAGAGGCCGGAGGTCCAGAATGGGCCTCAGGGTCCCGTCTTTCTTCGGTATTAGGAAATACAGAGAGTAGACCCCTAGATTTTGCTGATTGACGGGGACCTGCTCTATAGCGTGTTTTTGGAGGAGGGAGAGCACCTCCTGTTTGAGCAGTGTGGAATGTTCTTGAGACATTGGACGGTGCCTTGGTGGGATATTGGGTGGGGTAGATGTTAGCTCGAGACAGTACCCTGACCGAATAATTTGGGTCACCCATTTGTCCGATGTTATGGATTCCCATGCGTGGATAAAGTTTTGTAGTCTGCCCCCCGACCGGAGTGGGATGGTCTGGGGGGAGCGGAGGGAAGTCATTGTGCGGGCGGGGTGGCAGAACGGGTGGTGTTAGTTTTGCCCCTGCCCTTATTGTTGTTGCCTCTGTAACCACCCCTTTGATAGCCCTTCGAAAAGGTATTTTGAGGAGGGGACTTGTAGGAGGTAGAGGCGCTATCGGTGGAGTAGCCTCTGCCTGTGCTACGAAAGGATGAGCGTCAAAAGGAGCGTTTAGGGGTCTGTGATTGTAATGCCCCCATAGACTTTGCTGTGTCTGTGTCCTTTTTCATTTTTTCTAATGCTTCGTCTACCTTTGGCCCGAAGAGATTTTGTTGGTCAAAGGGGTGATTTAGTATGGATGCCTGGACTTCAGGCTTGAACCCTGAGATTCTGAGCCAGGCATGACGACGAAGCAGGACACTAGTATTTATGGCTCTAGAAGCAGTGTCGGCTGCATCGAGGGCACATTTAATGGAGGTGTTAGTAATTAGCTTACCCTCCTGTATCAGGTCATGAGCTTTGCGTTTGTGTTTTTCTGGGAGGTGCTGTATAAGACCCTCAAGCTCATCGTAGTGTGCTCTGTCATAGCGCGCAAGCAGCGCTTGTGTATTTGCAATGCGCCAGATGTTCGCGGCTTGTGAGGCGGTGCGTTTGCCAGACGCGTCTAGAAGTTTGGATTCCTTATCTGGCGGTGGGGCCTCTCCTGAGGACTGGGAGTTAGACCGCTTTCTAGCTGTGGACACAACTAGGGAATCTAAGGGAGCAGGGCCCTTAATGTATGTAGGGTATGTGGGTGCCGCCTTATACTTTTTTTCTATTCTAGGGTTTAAGACCCTGGCCCTGACAGGGTCTTTGAACACCTCCGCAGCATGCTTGGTGACACCCTTAAGCATGGGCAAGATAGCTGTGGACTTATCCTGAATATCAAATGTATCCAGTAAGAAGTCTTCTTCCACTGGTTCACTATGCATTTCCACCCCATGGTAGTGTGCTGCTCTCTGCACTAAGTGGTGAAACTCTAATGAGTCCTCTGGGGGAGACGGCCTGGATGGGTATAGGTCGTCCTGAGGCACATCCGGTATGTCAGGGTTTTGGTAATCTTCCCATGGGTCTGGGGTCCCCGGTGGAGTGGGGTCCATTGGGGCGTCCGCCGGGTCATAATCTGGATCCCCGTAATCCGGATCTGGGGACGGGGTCGGGGAATGATGAGGCAAGGGTGGCGGAGACCTGGGAGGGGGAGGGGGTGGAAGAGGTGGAGGAGGGGGAGGGCACTCTTAGAGGAGAAGTAGCAGAGTCCTTCCGCTTGGGCGGTGGAGGAGGAGCCGGTGTGTCAAGACGTCTTTTATTGACAACTAAAGTCAATAGCCCAGTCTTTGGATCCTTAAATAAGGTCTTTTGTAAAGGATCTGGTGTAAAGAGGTCCAGTGGTACCGAATCGTCCGCTGGCGCCGATGTTTTCGGAGCCGAGGATTTTGATGGTTTCTCTGCGCCATGCCTTTATGGAACCTCCGGTTTTTTCGGCGTCTAAGTAGTTTTCGGCGCCGGAGTGTCGGTGCCGAGGGATTTGTGTTTGTGTTTTGTCGGCACCGAGAGTCCAGGCTTCGGCACCGGTGGCTTCGGAGTCGAGCTGGGCGTCACTTTCTTCGGTGCCGGACGGTGTTTATCAGCACCAGGCGTCGGCTGGCTCGAGCCCGAGCTGCCGTGAGACTTGTGAGGCTTCGACACCGGGCCCGAAGGTGGGGTGATAGAAGCTGTGTGCTTGGTTTTACCCAGGCCTGCAGGCGAGGGTGTAACCTGAGTCTCCCTGGTTTTGGGCGCGGGGGTGGGAGGGGGTAGAGTACTCACGACCCTCTGCGCCGGTGTGATGTCCTCCACGTCGGAGTCGTCGGCCTCGGAAGCGCTGACGACGTCTTCCTCCTGCTCGGTGTGTTGTTGCCCCGAAGCTCCGGTGTCGTCTCCGAAGATGTCCGGTGGAGCCGCGGTCGATGAGTGCGCCATGGTGCGTCGAGCTCTTCGATCCCGGATGGTCTTTTTTGAGCGAAAAGACTTACAGGCGGGGCAGTCTCTAGCCTCGTGTTCTGGAGAGAGGCAAAGGTTACACACCTGATGGAGGTCGGTGTGGGGAAATTTAGACCCACATTTTGGGCACTTTTTGAACGGAGTCCTTTCCATCGGCCGGGACCGGAGTCGAGGAGGGCCCGAAGGCCGGTGCCGATGTGCGGAATGGAGAAAAGTGCCGCTTCGAGAGATGAAGATAGATGAAGAAACTCGAAGAACGAGGATTTTCCGTCGAGGCTGGAACCGTAGTTCGAAGCCGGAGCACGAAGTATCACATCCGAGCCCGATGGCGGAAAAAACCAATCTGAGGATGGAGCCGAAGCCCATGCGCAGTACGGACCGAAGGAGGAGTCACCGAACTCGTGACTTCCAAAGACTGTCCAAAGAACAAAAACAAACTGCAAACATCCGGGTCCAACACCAGATGGCGATCTATGCTAAGTGTACAATCTGCAGCTCATATGCCTCGAACTGTACGTTTCGCTTTGTGGTAACAAATCTGTATGCATTTGACAATCCACCTAGCTATCCCAGATTTTGATATGGGGTTGCCTTTGTGTGGTGGTGAGAAAGACACAAATAGTAGTTTGGTCTTACGAAAAGGTTTTGTTCTGTGTAGTATAGTAGTGCTCTTTTGACATCCAAGGTGTGAAGAGCTCTTTCTGCGACTGTTTGTGGCTGCGAGAAGAATACAGGCAGCTCTACAGATTGATTGAGGTGGAAGGGGGAAATGACTTTAGGGAGAAATTTAGGATTAGTTTGGAGAACAACTTTATTAAGATGCATCTGCAGAAAGGGTTCCTGAATGGTTAGTGCTTGTAGTTAACTCTTCGTAGAGAAGTAATGGCTACGAGAAAAGCAGTTTTCCATGTTAAGAATTGTAGCTCACATTTATGTAGAGGTTCAAATGGAGGCCCCATTAGTCTTGTGAGAACGACGTGTAAATTCCACACAGGCGAAGGTGGTACTCTGGGGGGAATTCTTCTTTTGAGTCCCTCCATAAAGGCCTTTATGGCAGTTGCTCTGAAAAGTGAGAGATGCAGTCTATTTTGTAGATCTGCTGCTATGGCAGCAAGATGCAGTCTGATAGAGGTATAGGCTAGGTTGCATCTTTGGAGGTGTAGTAAGTAGCCTATGATGAGTTGGATAGACACATCTAGGGGATTAGGGTTATTGTTATGGCAGTATACTACGAATCTTTTCCACTTGGCTGCATAGCATGCTCTAGTAGTAGGGTGTCTAGCTTCTTTGATGAAGTTCATACAGTCAGGAGGAAGGTTAAAGTAACCAAATTCTAGGATTTTAGGAGCCAGATCGCTAGGTTGAGCTGAGCTGGGTCTGGGTGTTGGATCTCTCCATGGTTCTGGGTTAAGAGGTGTGGAGAGAGGTGTAGTTTTTGGTGCGGAACTACTGAGAGTTCCAGCAATGTGGTGTACCATGGCTGTCAGGCCCAAGTTGGAGCAACTAGGATGAGCATTAAGGAGTGTTGCTGTAGTTTGCGCACCACTAGCGGAATGAGTGGGAGAGGCGGAAAGCGTACGGAAATCTGCCTGACCAGTTCATTCATATCGCATTGCCTTTGGACAATGGGTGAGGATACCTGGCGGCAAAGTTTGGGCATTTGGCATTTTCTTGGGTGGCGAAGAGGTCTATCTGTGGTTGCCCCCAGATCTGAAAAAACAGTTTAACTTGTGGATGAAGTTCCCACTCGTGGATTTGTGGTGTTTGACGGCTCAAGAGATCGGCTATTGTGTTCTGGACTCCTGGGACATGTTAGGCTAGGAGAACAATGTTCTGAGGTATAGCCGACCTTCATATGCTCTGTGCGAGCTGAGAGAGCTGCAGAGAGTGTGTCCCGCCTTGTTTTTGGATATAATACATGGCTGTCATGTTGTCGGTGCTGACTAAGACAGTCTTGCCTGATATTTGTTTTTGAAATGCTTTTAAGGCTAGGAATATGGCTAGTAACTCCAGGTGGTTGATGTGGAGTAACTTTTGTTGAGGTGTCCACCTGCCCTGCATGGTGTGATGTAGTAGGTGAGCTCCCCAGCCGGAGAGCGATGCGTCCGCTGTCATGACTATTTGAGAACTGGCTCGAGGAACGGTCGACCTTAGGAAAGGTTTTTGGTGTTCCACCACTGCAGAGAGCAATGGGGACGACCGTCTACAACACCAGATCTGTTAGCTGACCTTGAGCCTGGTTCCATTGGCGTGCTAAGCACTCTTGGAGAGGACACATCTGGAGTTTTGCATGAGGCACTATGAATATGCAAGAGGCCATCATCCCTATCAGTTGCATGAACACTCGAGCTAGAAGAGAGTGTTGCAGTTGGAATCTGGTGAGAAGAGCTTGGATGCTCGCTATATGGGCGGGATTGGGGTAGGCGAGCGCTCTTGAGGCATCTATTGTGGCACAGAGGTATTGTTGCGTGTGGGACGGTCGCAGCTGGGACTTGGCGAGATTTATTGTGAACCCCAGGTCGTGAAATTGATGAATAGTGGCATGAGTGTGTTGTACACACTGATTGTACGATTTAGCTTTTATAAGCCAGTCGTCTAGATATGGGAAGACCTGTATGTGTTGTCTTCTTAGGTGTGCTGCCACCACTGCTAGGCACTTGGTAAACAAACACTCTTGGTGCTGTGGTGACTCCAAATGGGAGTACTTTGAATTGATATTGCGGACCGTCCACTACGAATCTGAGATATTTTCTGTGAGCGGTGTGAATAGGAATGTGGAAATAGGCGTCCTTGAGGTCTAGAGTAGCAAGGAAGTCGCCCTGGGAAAGCAGAGGGAGGACCTGCTGAAGTGTGACCATGTGGAAGTGGTCTGAATCTATGTATGTATAGGTTTAGGGGTCTGAGGTCTAAAATAGGCCTTAGAGATCCGTCCTTTTTTGGTATTAGAAAATAGAGGGAGTAAACTCCCTTGTTTTGTTGGTGCAGGCGAACTGGTTCTATTGCACTTTTTTGTAGGAGGGAGATTACCCCCTGCTTTAACAGTAACAAATGTTCTTGTGATATTGGACGGTGTTTGGGTGGTAGATGTTAGTTCGAGATAGTAGCGTGATTTAATAATTTGGTGGACCCACCTGTCTGAAGTGATTTTTATCAAGGCAGGGAGAAATTGGTGGAGTCTTCCCCCGACTGGTCGGGGGAAGTGGAGGGAAGTCATGGGGTAGGTGTGGAGGCAGAGCGGTGTTGTTTTTGCCTCTGCCTTTGCTGTTATTCCCCCTGTAACCACCCCTTTGGTAACCTCTAGTAAAGGTGGATTGTGCGGGAGCTTTTAAGTGGTGGAGGGGCTATCAGAGGAGTAGCCTCGATGGGTGCTTCTAAAGGATGAGCGACGAAAAGACCGTCTGGGAGTTTGTGATTGCAAGGCTCCCATAGATTTGGCGAGGTCTGTATCCTTCATTTTTTTCAAGGGATACGTCTACATTGGGGCCAAATAGGTGTTGCTCATCAAAAGGCTGATTGAGTATAGGACTCTGTACTTCGGGTTTAAAACCGGATATACTAAACCAGGCATGCCTGCGCAAAAGGACACAGTTTTGATTGTCCTTGAGGCGGTATCTGCTGCATCTAGGGCACACTGGATGGAGGTGTTGGTTTTACTGGCCCTGTTATTATATTTGTCAGGGAGGTGCTGCATTATGGACTCAAGCTCGTCATAATGTGCCCGGTCATAACTGGCTAGGAGCGCTTGGGTGTTAGCAATGCGCCAAATATTTGCTGCCTGTGACGCTGTGCGTTTGCCAGAGGCGTCTAGGAGTTTTGAATCCTTGTCTGGTGGTGGTGTGTCACCTGACGTTTGGGAATTTGCTCTCTTCCTGGCATTAGAGACTACTAGGGAGTCTAGTGGTGCGGGCCCTTAATGTATACTGGGTCAGTAGGGGCAGCTTTACATTTCTTTTCTATTCTTGGGTTGATGACCCGAGCCCTGACGGGGTCTTTAAGGATCTCTGGTGCGTGCTTAATGACCACTTTAAAGCAAAACCAAAGGAAATGATGGACGGAGTGTTGAACATTTCAAGCACTCACTCCCAGTCAACAGATCTGGGTTTGATCCATCACCGTTCTTTAGCCCACTCTGCCACCCCAGCTCAGACATGGCCATATGCAAATCAGTCTGACCCTGTGCCTCATGGGAACAGTCCAGCCCGAACTGCCAAGCCATGCCTTCCCTGGACCGGAAACAAGCTTCCTAGGACCAGTTTCTGGCATTTCAGCCGTCCTCAGCCAGGCTTGCTTGAATCCAGTGGTAAAGTGAGCAAGGGACTCACGTCTGAGCATACCCTGCCAAGTTATGGCGAACAAAGCAAAACCAAAGGAAATGGATTGGCAGTTCGGGCTGGACTGTTCCCATGAGGCACAGTGTCAGACTGATTTGCATATGGCCATGTCTGAACTGGGGTGGCAAAGTGGGCTAAAGAACGGTGATGAATCAAACCCAGATCTGTTGACTGGGTGTGAGTGTTTGATTGGTTCTGATGCTCGGTTCTGATGCTCCGTCCATCACCACCCCCTTTTGTACCGTAATGACCCCTTTAAGCATGGGCAGTGTTGAGGTGGACCTTTGTGTGGTATCAAAAGTATCCATAAGAAAATCCCCCTCTACTGGGTCTGTATGCAGGGCCACCTCGTGGTATTGGGCAGCTTTTTGAAGGAGCTGGTTGAATCCGATATTGTCCTCGGGGATGCGGGTGAAGCCTGGAGGGATAAGGGACATCAGGGACACTAATCATCCCAGGGGTCAGGGGAGCCAGTAGGGGTAGGGTCCCCGAGGGGTTGATAGTCCGCACCTCCCCCTGCATCATCTGAGGTGTTATCATCATCATCATCATCATCCTCTATTGGGGTAGGTGATGGTGTGGTAGAGTGGTGTGGTGGGGGAGGAGGAAGAGGAGAAGGAATCCTTAAATGGAGAGGTAGCAAAGTCTCTCTTCTTTGGTGGCGGTGCAGGCGCAGGCATTTCTAGTGGTCTTTTCTGGATGCTGAGCATTAAATGACCAGTCTTAGGATCCTTCATTAGAAATCTTTTGGGTAGGATCTGGACGAAACAGTTCATCTGTGGGAGATAGATCCTTCGGAGTCGAGGGCTTCGGTGCCGTAAGTTTTTTGGGCGTCGACTCTGTAGTGGTTCTAGGCTTGGAACCGTGTAGTTTTGAAGTGTCTTTATCAGTTGGAACCGGTTGCTGTTTTTCGGTTCCAAGGTCTTTGGCTTTGAAGAATCGGGGCCTTTGTGTGGGCGTTTAGTCTACTCAGAGGGTGTCGTCGGTGCTGAGGAACTGGTGCTAGCCTTTGACACAGAGTGCTTCGATGTGGGAGCAGCGGTCAGCGTAGAGGAGGTCGATGACGCCTTTTTCTTCAGTGCCGGATGTTGCTTTTCGGTACCGAGGGTAGGCTGACTCGAGCCCGAGTCGCCTAAAGGCTTAATAGGCTTCTTTACCGGGCCCGGAGGCGGGGCATGGGAAGCAGTGTCTCGGCGTGCACCTGGGCCCTAAGGTGGAGGTGGTACCGAAGCCTTTTTTGACAGTGTCGAGGAGTGGGGTGTTGTCTTAGACGTCGGAATCATCTGCTTCGGAGGCGCTGATGATGGCTTCTTCGACTCGACCCTGCTCCGGAACATCAACGCCCTCTTGAAAGATGTCGTCGGGGATCGAAGATGACTAGCGCGCCATTGTTCTTCAAGCTCGTCGGAAGGAGGCACAAGCTGGACAGTCTCTGGCCTCGTGCTCCAGTGAGAGGCAGAGGTTGCACACCTCATGTAGGTCAGTGTGGGGAAACTTCGACCCACAGAGGACACTTTTTAACTGGCGTCCTTTCCATGAGCCGGAATTGAGGCCTGGGTAGGCCCGAAGGCCTTTGTCGACGACCGGAATCAAAGACTTCGAAGTTGAAGGGTCGCGTGTGGCTGTAAACGCGATCGAGAACAATACAGTCGAGAAGGGAAGGATTGCGCGTCAAAAGAGAAAACCGTTACCGGTTCCGAACTGGAACGCGAGAACACATCCGAGCCCGATGGCGGAAAAAAAACAATCTGAGGATGGAGTCGATGCCCATGTGCACTATGATCCAAAGGACCTCGTGACTTCCAAAGACTTTCCAAGACAAAACCAAGTGCAAACATCCGGGCCCAACACCAGATGGCGATCTATGCACAGTGTGTAATCCGCAGCTCATATACCTCTAACATAAATGTAAGGCCCTCAAACTCTGCGAAGTAAATAGAGCAGGTAAATGGTTAGCTTCCTATCTTAAACATGAACAGAGACAAAACACTATCAATCAAGGATACTAACAATAAAACGCAGACTAAACAAAAGGAAATCTTAAACATTTAAATCGTTCTATGAAGACTTGTATAAGGACAATCAAGAACTTAATTCAGAAGAGTGCACCCAGTACTTAAACAAACTGAACCTCCCCTCAACTGACAAGCAGATAAACTGGATTTAGGAAAACCTATAAGTGTATTGGAAGTGTGGAACCCTATTAAATCCCTGAAAGATAAGGCCCCAGGACCTGATGGTTTCTCAGCCACTTTGTATAAGACATTTGCAGAGTCAATACAACCAACAATGTTAAAAGTGTTTAATAATATAGCCAAGATGGGACAAACGACAAACTCAATGACAGAGGCCAATATTATGGTTATCCATAAGGAAGGAAAGGATACCCTACTACCAAAAAATTCCAGATCAATATCTCTCATTAACGTGGATTGTTAAATCTACGCAAAAAAATTAACGACAAGGCTCAACGCAGTCCTCCCACACCTTATAAGTAATTCACAAGTAGGTTTCCTTAAGAATCGCATTTCAAATGACACCACCACCCTACTAGGCCATGTTCTAGAAAACAATTTTTTTTAAACCAGTTCCTTCTATAGCAATTACCCTGGACGCAGAAAAGGCGTTCAACAGGGTTCCATGGCCATTCTTAAAACACTACGTATTCATTTGACTTGGGGGAACCCTATATAACTATGGTCATGGCACTGTACTTGGCACCTACTGCAGGTATAGCAATTAATGGATCACTTTCGGAATCCTTCACTCTCAAACAAGGTACAAGACAAAGCTGCACTCTGTCTCCATCACTTTTCTTTACTTGCTCTAGAGCCCTTTATATAGGACATCAAACTGAATAAAGATATTAAAGAAGTGAGATTTAATATTCAAGTTAAGTTAGCCGCCTATGCGGATGATATAGTTATTATAACAGAGGACCCGGATCCCTCAATTAATGCTCTGATGCAAACAATAGGGAAATATTCGATACACTCAGGATACAAATTAAATGGGGATAAGGAATATGCTACTTACCAGTATGCATCTGTTCTTGGCATGTAGAGCTGCAGAGTCACACACTGAGGATAAGATCGCCATCTGGTGTTGGGCTCGGATGATTGCAGGTTGTTGTTGTCTTCGGAAGAAGCCTTTGGTCACGAGGATGGTGACTCCTCCCCTGGACAACAGTGCGCATGGGCATCCACTCCATCGTCAGATTGTTTTTCGCCATGATGGGAAAAGATGGAGTGTATAGAAATGAAAGAAAGGATGTCCATGTGTAATGTCTAAGTAAGACGGATGCTGGAACAGATACAGGTCCCGGGGAGGCGGGCGGGCGTGTGTGACTCTGCAGCTCTACATGCCAAGAACAGATGCATACTGGTAAGTAGCATATTCCGTTCGAGGCATATGAGCTGCAGATCACACACTGAGGATAGATTATACAGCAGTGCTTCCCCTTAGCGGTGGTCGCCTGTATCCGTTGCAGCAGCTTGAAATAAAGTTTTTAGGACAGCCTGGCCCACGGAGGCCTGTTGTTTGGCCTGCACGTCAACACAATAGTGTTTAGTGAAGGTATGCGTGGTAGACCACGTGGCTGCCTTGCAAATGTCTTCTAAGGGAATGTTACCTAAGAAGGCCATAGAAGCCCCTATTTTACGCGTGGAGTGCGCCCTAGGGGGAACTGTAAGTGTACGTTTAGCCTTGAGGTAGCATATTTGGATGCATTTAACTATCCACCGGGCTATGCCTGATTTGGAGATCGGGTTGCCTTTGTGTGGTGGTGCGAAAGCAACAAAGAGTTGTTTTGTCTTTCGAAAGGGTTTTGTCCTGTCGATGTAATAAAGCAAGGCTCTTTTGACATCTAAGGTATGAAGGGCCCTTTCAGCTACGGAGTCTGGGTTTGGGAAAAAGACCGGTAGCTCTACTGATTGGTTAAGGTGGAAAGGGGAAATCACTTTTGGAAGAAATTTAGGGTTTGTCCTAAGAACCACTTTGTTACGGTGTAGTTGTAAGAAAGGTTCCTCTAGTGTAAGGGCTTGTATTTCACTTACTCTGCGCAGGGAAGTGATTGCGATAAGGAAA
Source organism: Triturus cristatus (assembly GCF_964204655.1). NCBI lineage: Eukaryota > Metazoa > Chordata > Amphibia > Caudata > Salamandridae > Triturus > Triturus cristatus. The sequence goes on from NC_140588.1 coordinate 966,742,320, forward strand.
GCTACCTTCCATGTTAGGAATTGCAACTCACATTTGTGCATAGGTTCAAATGGGGGACCCATGAGTCTTGTTAGAACCACATTGAGATTCCACACTGGTGCAGGTGGCAATCTTGGGGGAAGAATTCTTTTGAGACCTTCCATAAACGCTTTGATGGCTGGTACCTTAAAAAGGGACAGGTGTTGCCTATTTTGCAAGTAGGCTGCCAAGGCTGCTAGGTGTAAACGTATAGAGGAATACGCTAGATTGCATCTTTGCAAGTGTAGTAGATAGCAAATGATGTTTTGGATGGAAGCATCCAATGGATGTATGTCATTATTAGCGCAGTAGATGGCAAATCGTTTCCATTTCGCGGCATAACACGCTCTAGTAGTAGGGCGTCTGGCTTCCTTTATGATATTCATACAGTCTGGAGGGAGATTGAGGTAACCGAACTCTAAGACCTCAGGAGCCAGATCGCTAGGTTCAGTGTTTGAGGATCTGGGTGTCTGATTTCTCCATGGTTCTGGGTTAATAGATCCGGGGAGAGGCGTAGCCTTTGATGTGGAACTAAAGATAGTTCCAGAAGTGTGGTGAACCACGGTTGACGTGCCCAAGTGGGAGCCACTAGTATTAGTGTTAGTGACTGTTGTTTCAGTTTGCGTACCACAAATGGAACTAGTGGGAGAGGCGGAAAGGCGTACGCAAATCTGCCTGACCAGTTCATCCATAGGGCATTGCCCTTCGACTGTGGGTGTGGAAACCTGGCGGCGAAGGTTGGGCATTTTGTGTTTTCGGGAGTGGCGAACAGGTCTATGTCCGGTTGTCCCCACTTTTGGAAGAAGGGGAGTAGAACCTTGGGGTGTAGTTCCCATTCGTGGATTTGCTGTGTGTGGCGACTTAGGAGGTCGGCCACTTGATTGTGGATCCCTGGGAGATGTTCTGCTAACAGGTAGATGTTTTGGGGAATTGCCCATCTCCAGATTTGCTGTGCCAGTTGGGACAGTTGGAGAGAGTGTGTCCCTCCCTGTTTCTGTATATAATACATTGTCGTCATGTTGTCTGTGCGTATGAGGACAGTTTTGTTCTTGAGGTGAACTTGAAAGGATTTTAGTGCTAAGAACACTGCTAAGAGTTCCAGGTGGTTGATGTGGAGCAGTTTTTGTTGACTGGTCCATCTGCCCTGAGTGGTATGGTGAAGGAGGTGGGCTCCCCACCCTGTGAGAGATGCGTCTGTAGTTAGCACAACTTGTGGAAGAGGCTCTAAGAACGGTCGCCCTTTGGACAGGTTGATGGTGTTCCACCATTTCAGTGAGCGAAGTGAGCGACTGTCCACCAACACCAGATCGGTAAGTTGTCCGTGAGCTTGGTTCCACTGTTGTGCTAAACATTCCTGTAAGGGACGCATTTGAAGTCGTGCGTGTGGGACTATGGAGATGCATGACGCCATCATGCCTAGGAGCTGCATGAATACTCTTGCTGGAAGAGATGGATGAGTTTGAAATTGAGAGATGAGATTTTGTATACTGGCTATCCTGGCGGTGCTGGGATAAGCAATGGCTTTGGAGGTATCTATGGTTGCTCCTAGATACTGATGTAAGTGGGAGGGTTGTAGGTGGGATTTGGGGTAGTTGATAGTGAATCCCAAATCGTGGAGAGTTTGAATTGTGCGATGAGTGTGGAGAACGCATTTTTGGTATGTGTTGGCTTTTATGAGCCAATCGTCCAGATAGGGGAAGACATGGATCTGTTGTCTTCTGAGATGCGCTGCCACGACTGCTAGGCACTTGGTGAACACTCTGGGTGCCGTTGTTACTCCGAATGGGAGAACTGTAAATTGATAGTGTTGCCCATCTACCACAAATCGTAGATATTTTCTGTGAGCGGGATGCATAGGGATGTGAAAGTATGCGTCCTTGAGGTCTAATGTGGCAAGGAAGTCTCCCTGTTGTAACAGTGGGAGGACTTGTTGGAGAGTGGTCATATGAAAATGATCCGAATGTATATACTGGTTTAGTAGTCTGAGATCCAGTATGGGCCTTAGTGTTTTGTCCTTTTTGGGAATGAGGAAGTATAGAGAATATACCCCTTTTCCCTGATGTTGAAGGGGGACTGGTTCTATCGCATGTTTTTGTAACAGGGATTGAACTTCTTGTTTGAGGAGAGAGAGATGATGTAAGGACATTGGACGTTGTTTGGGTGGTATGTTTGGGGGGGATTGTATGAGTTCGAGGCAGTAGCCAGACTGGATAATTTGTCTTACCCATCTGTCTGTGGTGATGGAAGTCCAGACAGGTAGGAATTGTTGGAGTCGCCCCCCGACAGGAGTGGAATGGTCTGGGGGGAGTGGTGGCAAGTCACTGTTTGGTGGCTGGTGAGGTGCGGGTGTTGTTGTTGTTGCCCCGCCCTCGACCTTTGTTATTGTTTCCCCTATAACCTCCCCGGAAATAACCTCTGTTAGGGGATGTTTGTCCAGAATTTTTAAAGGTGGACGTGGTCTCAGATGATGTGTTTTTGGAGCCTCCTCTATAAAAGGAGCGACGAAAGGAACCCCGGTTTTGAGGAGACTGCAGTGCTCCCATAGACTTGGCAGTTTCATTATCCTTTTTCATTTTTTCTAATGCAGTATCCACTGCAGGGCCGAATAGCTGCTCCTGGTTAAAAGGTTGAGCTAGGATTGCGGTTTGAACCTCCGGTTTAAAACCGGAAATACGGAGCCAGGCATGACGTCTGAGTAAGACGCTAGTATTGACCGCCCTAGAAGCAGTGTCTGCCGCATCTAAGGCGCATTTAATGGAGGCATTAGATATTAATTTGCCTTCTTGAATGAGGTCAGTGGCCTGGGACTTAAAGGGTTCAGGCAGATGTTGGATGAGGTCCTCAAGTTGGTCATAATGTGCCCTGTCATACCGGGCTAACAGGGCTTGGGTATTGGCAATACGCCAGTGGTTCGCCGCCTGTGCGGCGACTCGTTTTCCTGAGGCCTCTAAAAGCTTAGACTCCTTGTCTGGGGGGGGCGTTTCTCCAGTAGTCTGTGAGTTAACGCGCTTCCTGGCATTTGATACGACCAAGGAGTCTAAAGGGAGCTGGGCTTTAATGTATGCAGGGTCCTGCGGGGCTGGTCGGTACTTTTTTTCGATGCGGGGGTTGAGAACCCTCGCTCGAACAGGGTCTTTAAAGACGTCAGTGGCATGCTTTATAACCCCTTTAATCATGGGAAGTATATGAACAGTTTTCTGTGACTGTTCAAAGGTATCGAGGAGAAAATCCTCCTCAAGGGGGTCTGTGTGCATAGTGACACCATGGAATGTTGCTGCCCTGTTTATCAGTTGGCCAAACCCTAGGTGGTCATCAGGAGGGGAGGGCTTGGAGGGGTAGGTAGTGGGGTCAGGCATGTCAGGTATTGGATAAGACCAGTCATCTACCGGTGCTGTGTCTGGCAAAGTAAACGGGTCGGTTGGTTCAACAGGATAATTAAAGAAATCAGGGTCCGCCCCTCCCCCTAAGTCATCATCATCATCCTGTGGAGGGGGTGAATGACAGGGAGATGGTAAAGGTAAAGGTAAAGGAGAATCAGGAGGAGGAGGGGGGGACGGGTTAGAAGGTAATACAGGAGAGGAAGGACGAAGTGGTGAAGTGGCACAGTCCTTTTTCCGTATGGGAGCTGGGGGAGGTGTAATGTCCAGCTTCCGCTTTTTATATGGGATGGCAGTCACATGTCCAGTGTCAGGATTGATGTAGATCCGCTTTTGAGTAGGATCTGGTCGAAAAAGTTCATCTGGCTCCGAAGGTGGGGGCTGCGATGTCCGCTTCGGGTCTTTATGAGCTTTTTTCAGTGTGGGCGTAGTTTTCGGTGCCGAAGGATGTGTTGGGTCCGATGGATTTTTCGGAGCCGACTGAGTTTTCGGTGCCGATGTATGCTTCGGTGCCGATGTATGCTTCGGTGCCGAGGGACTTTTAGGCATCGATGTCGAAGAACGTTTCGGTGCCGGTGGAGACTTCGGTGCCGAGGAACGTTTCTGTGCCGAAGGAGATTTCGGTCTTGGAGCCTGTTTCGGTGCCGACAGTGGTTTTTTGGGTGTTAAAGGCACAATCAGGTGAGGTTTGCTCGAGCCCGAGCCACCTACAGGCTTAGATGTCTTCGGAGCCGGGCCCGAGGGCGGGGCTTCTGAAGAGGATTTCCGGTCGCGACTGGGCCCAGCTGGCGGAGTCTTGACCGATGGTTTTTTGGATGGGGCAGGGGCAGGGGGGGTGGTACTCACACGCTGCCCTGGAGTGATGAGGTCATCGGAATCGTCGGCCTCGGACACGATCTCGAGGTCTTCGGTGTCGTCTTCGGGAACATCTTGAGCAAAGATGTCCTCCGGTTCTGGAGCTGGTTTGGCCATAATATGGCGTCGAGCTCTTCGGTCCCGGAGGGTCTTCTTCGAACGGAAAGCGGAACAAGCTGGACAGGTGGACTCGTTGTGTTCCGGCGACAGGCAGAGGTTACAAACCTCGTGGTGGTCACTGTGGGGGAACTTCGCTCCACACTGGGGGCATTTCTTGAAGGGTGTCCTGTCCATCAGCCGCTTGCGGAACCGGTCCGAGTTGATGTCGACGTCGATGGAATGAAGATCAAGGAGTTAAATTGATTGCTAGAAGTTTTCTGCTGGAGCGGAAAAAAGTTCATCCGAACCCAATGGCGGAAAAAAACAATCTGACGATGGAGTGGATGCCCATGCGCACTGTTGTCCAGGGGAGGAGTCACCATCCTCGTGACCAAAGGCTTCTTCCGAAGACAACAACAACCTGCAATCATCCGAGCCCAACACCAGATGGCGATCTTATCCTCAGTGTGTGATCTGCAGCTCATATGCCTCGAACATCAGAGTTAAAGCCCCTAAACATCCATTGCACCAGAGAGATTTTAGGTAACTCAGGTCTTGCGTGGCAGCCGGGATATATAAAATACTTGGGTATAGAATTTGGTAGCAATATAATCGGCTCCTTACTCCACAATGAAAGTACTATACTGGAAAAGGCTAAGGAACTGCTAGACGCCTGGTCTCCAAAATGTATCACTTGGTGGGGAAGAAGTTAAACAAAGATTATGATTAAAACCCTAATTAACTATTTAATTAACATGCTCCCTCATCCTGACAACTTTCACCGTAAACTGGATATCCTCTTAACTAAATTTATACGGCAAGGCAAAAAAAGCTAGAATTGGACTAAAAAAAAATGAAAGCTAAAAAAAATCCTTAGGTGGAGTCAATTTAGCAGATTTTAAAATTTACCAAACAGCTTTCCTGGCAAAACAAGGCTCTTACTGGATTCCGCCTCCCATCAACTACACTCCAGTATGGCTTGAAGTCGAGAAATCCATCCTTAATAGTCTTCACCCTGTTACCCTGCTTACCTCTAACCACACAAATCTAAGTAGATCAAAGTCTATCCTCAAAAATACAAAGACAGCGTTGTTAAAATTAGATAAGAAACTTGACTTAAGCATAAAGTGCTCTAAAATGGAATCCAAATGGGACAATCGTAACATATACAAAGGGAAAACTATGCATTATGATATCTGGATTGATAAAGGGATCTTATTCCCTCCATTAACTAGAAAGCTCCTCCTATCCCATTACCTTTAAGGAACTGCAATCTTGTTATAACCTAGACAACGTGGAATTTTATTACATTTTAAAGATCAGAGCTGCACTGTCAAAAGCCAACTTACATAATGCAACTCCATCGTTACCAAACTTTGTAATGAAGATCAACAAACTAGGCCACCAAGTCTCACTTATTTATAAATTACTCGCCCTAAAATTTAGACTCTCAATAAAAAAAACTGATTAAGTTCTGGGAATCACACTCTTCTAATCTGATACCAGACGCTAAATGGCCTCAAATATGGAGCTCTACCACCGGTAACAAAATATCCCCGGTCTTATCTCAAACATTTTGGCTCCTTCACCAAGCCTTCTGGACACCTGCCAGACTGCACTCAACATCTCCGCGATGACCCGCTTTGCTGGAACTGTAAGGAGGAAACTGGCGATTTAGCCCACCTTCTACTGCACTGCAAAGACAGACATTTTGGGACAATATATTTGACTTCCTATCAACATTATTCACTTGCCAGTTAAGAGAAATTTCTACTTTAGTGTATCCGTTTCAAGAAAGCCGGTTATTAAACAATACAGACAAGCCCCTATTGGGCCTACTATTCACATCCGCAATAAAAACTGTTCTAAATAATTTGAAAGACCCGCACAAAACATATATTGCTGGTAGAACTGGCTTACCCACCTCAGGGGTGCAGACAATATCGCTCTTCAAAGCTCTCCCTGGAAATCCTCCACCAGACACATAGGGGATAGACTAGATGCATATTTTAGTACACACAAACCACTATGAACAGAGTTTGAACGTTATTATTAGATATCACCCACTTATATCTCCTTTTAACCGCTAGTAATAGCTCAGATTTCATAGAAGGATAACTATTAGGACTCTTAGATGTTCTAACCTCAAAAATTCCTCTACCATAGGTCTTTCTTCTCAACACGCATATTTGACATGACACCTATCATAAGCATGGGTAGACCTCTTTATTGATATGATCGAAGTATCGTCTCTTCTCCAATTCCTTTACTTAGTTCTTATTAGTACTTTTTATTCTTTCTTTCTCTTTCTCATCTTATAGACTGTATGGAGATTAGCTATTAGTGTACAGTTTGATGTATCACCTAACATTATATTCTTCACATTACTTATTTAGTATTGGGGTTAATGTTTCTTGTTTATCACAAAATTGAAATCATCATGTGTCTCCCCAACTGATGTATCACGATAATTTTATATTGCTGTACACTGTTTATCGCATGTGGCCTTTTATGTTTCTTTTCTGCAAACAACTAATAATTATTTGAAATGGAAAAATCCAGGGTACACTTGCAACAGAATGTATTTGTATACTGCAGTCCGTACATTCTACCCAAGACCATAAACGTCCCAAAGTCGGGAGGTATAAAGGTCCAAATCCTCAAGGTCAGTCATTCTTGCCGTGTTTGGAGCAGAAATCAGGGGTTAGACACTATTTGATGGAATAAGCTGCCCTGAGGAAGCCTTGGTAAAGGTGAAATGTGTTGGCTGCGCTTGTGCTTTCGGATGAAGAACCCGTATAAAAGAAAAATATACATGAAAAGGATCCACTAGTCTTACTTTGTATTGAGGTTTTGTGCACATGTTGGTTTCCTCTCTCTTGTTTAAATGTCTCTAATGTATGCCCAATGAGCAGCTGTCAGAGGTGGGCAACTTGGTTTTGGTAACAGTGACAACTTCAGGTGGTGTGGGATCGCATCCTCTAGCTACCATAATTTGTCCACCTCTCATGTTACTGTCTATTCCAAACATCCACACATCACTGTCTTCCTCTTTAACTAGAGCCCACCTCTTTTGGATGTCCGAGTACAAAAGGATAACCAGAAACTTACATGGTGCAGGTCTTTGAAGCAAATTGAGTCTACTAAATGGTGGGCAGAAGTGTGAACTCACCCCCCCATCATGTATGTTTTGTTCTACAAAAGGTTCAGTGTTAGCGGATTTCCTGGTTGACAACCGTACCACCCACGAGCACCCATGGACTCTTGTGAAGCAGAACAGCTGACCAGCTGTAAATGTCCTGCCACTAGACAAGATGAATTATTTCTGAAACTGAAAAATTAGTGGCAAAGCTAGCTGAAATTCACAGTGATCTGTGATGGTGAGGGCTTTGGATTCAAGATAAAGGACCGGGCTGACTGCAGAGAAAGAGGGGAGGCCTATGGGCTCAGGCAAACTCAGTCTGTCTGCCACGGAGACGCAAGCCAGAGACACCAACAGAACAACTCTGAAGTTTGGAAGCTATGAACTGTGCCTACCTGCACAAGACATCAGACTCTTATCTAAACCCTCCGGCCTAACTGAAGGCTGGAGAGGCAGCCTGGAGATGAGAGTATGTAGTGTGACTCCCATCTCCATGCTTCCTTTAGCCGCTGGTGAGTACTGTGCAGGAACGTTAATTGATTATCCTTGAAGAATGGAGTAGTCATGTGGAATGCAAGTGTCACTTTAAGAAGAGTAAATATTCATCTACTGATCTAATTTTTTTCAGTTTTGGCCTAAGTTTAATTATAGAATACTTTGCAATTTAACTAAAATGGTCTGGGTGCTTTTCTGAGTGTTGACTTAATGCAAGTCTTGGTAGCCTTAACATACATTCTCTGAAGCTGCCTTACGTTTTGGACCCCCATTATTAAAGTGTAGAGGAAGCGGTCTTCGAGAAACCGCATTTGCCTGATTAGGAGCTAGATTTGCATGGTGGTGGGAGAAGTTGCCCTGCTGGATAATCCAACTTCCTTCATATCTTATGTATTAGAATCAAGTGTATGTTATGGCCAACAGATGCCTATTCATCACATAATACACATTTCTAATGTTCTATCAGATGAATCGAAAGCTCGTTGAGTTCCGAATCGTCATGGACTGCCAGTCAGTCTCTACAAACGCATACTGGAACAATTTGAAAATCTTCTGCTTAGTTCTAGATCTCATGGCAGTGGTTTCAATTATTCCCTCGTTAGCCCACCATGTCAACACCCTTTAGAAATTTAACTGCTGCATTACAACATCCACAAGAAAAGAGATTTTTGATGTTCATTTTACCTGTTGGCATAAGCACAGATATTGTCAATAAGTGGACAGTTCTTCAGTGCAGCCTCCACTTTGCCTAAAGACACGTACTCTCCTGCTTGCAACTTCACCAAGTCTTTTTTACGATCTGTATGATAAAATGAACAGATAAGGTCAGAGCATTTAATTCGGACTTTCTTTAAATGCATATTGGATGTCAAACTTACAAATGTGAAGCTTGGCAGTGAAGAGTTGTTTGTTAATGGTTATGGAAGAACTATGAAATGCTAGGGTACCAAGTCACTGGTTTAGGAACTACAGAATAGCAGCTTGTGAGCTGGGTTCACAGGAGAGAATGCAGGGATAAGAACTTGACTCATCTAATTGTCCGAGGAGACACCTACCGATGATTTGTAGGCAACCATCAGAATGGAGCTCCCCAATATCACCAGTGGAAAACCAGCTCTGTCCATTCTCATCCACAGAGAAATCCTCCTTGGTCTTTTCTTCATCTTTAAAGTATCCAATAGATACATTGGGCCCACCAATTATGATCTCTCCTCTGGGGTGTGGCTTGTCTTGACTGGTATAACCCCCTAGAAAACACAAAGCAAACGCAAGATTATAGATAAAACCAGGATATAGAAAGACACTCCAGGTATTTCTAGGTACAATAAACTCTGCACACCTCAGAATTCTAATGCTGCTCCAACAGGTTTTTTCACATGTACTGGAATTTTCTTGCAAACGTGTAATCAGGCCTCTACAGTTTTCTCCTTGTGAGAGTACCATTAGTAGGATAACAGAAGCACCTATCACAGGAAACCTAATTATTCCACATAGTGAGTGCATTATATAAAAGGTGGATATTTAGGCTCCATTTGGTAAAATACTCAATGCATCAGTGGACCGCAAATGGTTTAGCAGAAAACGAACAAAAAACTCAAACGAAGACTAGAAGGTTACGCACTAGATTTGTGGAACAAGTTTCAAATGTGAACTGAGCAGAAACAAAATACTGCAGTAATTAAAAAATAATAATACACTAATGAGGAATACAATGTCAAACTTCTTTTGACTGTATTATGTCAAAGAAAAGTCAGGGAATGGTAGGCAAAACAGACACCTCTAGACTAAGGATTAGAAAATGCCCTAAGCAGGACCGTGAAATAAAATGAGAAAAAAAATAAAATTACAAACTACATAACAAATATTTCCTGCTGAGTTACATTTAATAAGAGTCCATCTATTAAAAAGATATAGCCATATTTCATTTTATTAGAATAATTTTAGTGGAATGCAGATATTCTATCTAGCGCAACTGTGCTGCTTTTAAAGTCTTGAGCACATATAGCTTGAAAAGCCTTCTGCTGCAATGAAAAGTAACATTTTAACGGAGAGCTAATGCTACCCAATATACAAAGACGCACAATTAGTACATATTGAAATGGGCAGTGACACTAATTAGGACAGTGATATAATCTGTGATTTTATCAGTAATGCACTGAGGAGTTAAGGGTGTGCAGATTAAATTTGGTGACTGAATTTAGCAAGGATCTTTAACACTCCTTCAATGAATCACTAATTTTTCTTCCAGAATCTCTCTAACCTTATCATAGTAATTTAGGAAAATTTCAATAATTTTTTCATTATGACATTCGAGCAGGATCAACAAGCCTTAAATGCAACATTAGCTGGAGATTTTTCTTTCAAGTGGATTTTTATAATGCAACAGTTAAAAAAAAGTAAGCAATGAGCATGTGGCCCCCCACCACAGCCAGAAATATTGTCTTTAAGCAAATCTACACCCAGTATTATTCACAAACCATGCAGTTCTATTCGAAAGGACAGTTTTCACCAAATTCCTTGCTCTTGAAACATTGAAAACAGGTATGGCATACTCTCACCACCACAGTATAGAGTTTAAAGGACCATACCATAATCCAGCAAATAATCGAATGGTTCTCACTTTGTCAAATGGGGGAGGGGTAGTCATAGTGGCTAGCAACCGAGGCACATTAGCAAACTGATTTATGAATCATTTTTACCAGTTTAAGCATCAGGTCCATTTGAGAACAGAGTCTAGTGAACATAAATTGAGCAAAATGGTTCTTAATTTTGCTAAAATTAATATATAAAACATTCAGGCAGTATGATCTAATTTTTAAAACAGTTCTATGGGTTAGCATACTGACATGGGTCTCACCAAAACCCTACATGCAGGAAATCATGAATATTATGTAACAGTTAAATCAGAAGGTTATCGGTTTCAAGGGGTTTGGACCCATAAACCTTTACAAAGATCACATCAAACTTTGAAACAATTTAGGCGAGATTCAATATAATACCCAGCAGCTATGATGCATCATGTCGGGGTCTGACACAGCCCAGTACACGCAAAGAAACTAAACTGGTATTAGCAGTAAATCTGCTGAGGACTTCCCTCATGCAGAGTCCTGTGGAAGAGTAGAGGCTGGTGTATCAGAAACACTGAAGATTTGCAACAGTGGCAAAACCTCCACTTGATTAGAACATGGAGAACAGAGCCGTCTGGAAATGTATGCAATGCCAGAATTTGTGCTCAGTGGAGCGACTTTGAGGCCATAGGGACGTGTGGACAGATGGTAACAAAGGATGTGGATCAGACACTGAGAGGGGGGGTAGAACCATAGGCAAATAAACACTAAAATGAATATCAAGGATCTAACCCAGCAGACCATGTGCATATCAAATGCATCTTGGCTATGGAAGTAGCAAAATCTGTAGCAGTCATAGTCCCTACAGAATGTATAATGGGATGACTGGGGATAGGGGGGGAAGGTGAAGGCTGAGACCGTGGTTGAAACATTGAGGTAGTGGGAACATTATCCATTTGGACCTTGGCTTGCCGTTATGTAGCCCAACACAAGGGAGTCTCAGAAGTTCCTTCAAGAGAGAGATCCCCTGAATCAACGGTCAGTTCAAGGGATTGACGCCTGGAGTTCCCCCTATTCTGGATTATTGGGTAGCATTTATGGATTAGAGAAAGCAAGGTGGTACAGGTCGGGCATACGGTGGGCCTCTGGAGTTGTAGACATAGTCAGTTGGAGGGCTGTTGAGAGGTCAGGAAGGAGTAATTCTAGGCTTTGGGGAAGTGGGATAAATATTCTCACACTGGAAAAGCACAATGAAGAACACAACCAGTATAGGGGTTTATTGCTCTTAACACAAGGCAAAGGATCGTGGTTCTTCTAACTGGTCTGGAATGCAATATACTGTGCATATAAAACATACACTTGCCGAGTGGAGATCAGTAATGGAAATGTGTTCCAGTATTCCATTTCACGCACACATGTTCCCCCTTTTATAAATACTGCAGATAATTCCACGGTGAAGAACATTAACTAAACCATTTTCAGTGTTTTAAGGGCATCTCACCAGCGAAAGTAGCTTGATAGTGAAGTCTGGTGAAAATTAAGCTTATGTTCAGGTAAATCGTTGAATCATAGGAAAATATTAAACCCCATGTCCTGGCTTTCTAAACTTTGTAAAAACATGGTACTAGTATGCATGTGTGTTCAATGCACATTACAGTCTGATAGTCTCACCTTCTTTCCAGTCTTTTAGCTTGATCTCACAGCAAATAAGTGGCGCTCCAACTCTGCCTGTACTGTAGTCTGAAACTAAGAATGAAAAAAAGTTAAGGAACAAATGTGGCAATTTCTACTAATCTTTATTTTCACTTTCTCGCATTAGTTACTTTTACTAAAATGCATCGGTGTAGGTTGCTCTGAAAAAACATTAACAGGAATACATAGGATGTGATTAAATATCTGGATAACATTCCTGTATACGTCCCGTTTTACTGAGTCTAACTTTCAAAATGCTTAAACAAAGACAGGTTACAAAAGAGAAAAACTAGCACTATGGCAGTGTATTAGTTCAGTCAATGTACACCAATGCACTTAAGTGTATCTAGCTCTCATGCATCATGGACCACAGAAACTATAGTGTGACAGAGGTTATTTGCCTCACTTATTTTGTTTTACTGGTCAGATTAATTTCTTTTACAGCAACCACTGCTGTGATGGGGCGAGTCCAGCTTAAACCAAGAGTACAGTAAGCCTGTACTCGTGGCCTTGTGACCATTGTAAGGTTTAGAGCCCTTGAGCACCAACTTGACAGTCAATACCCTGGATAAATCCTGACACACCCACAGCTAAAGTACTCACACCATTTTTTAAGTATTTACAATTTTGCGGACTAGGATGAGGGTAGGAGTACCATTTAGCAACCATGAAGCAAATGAGCAAGTAACCTGCCACATTAGTTATCCCAGCTCTAGTATCCTTCGTAGATTTACATGTTTGAATTTTCCTTGTCATTGAAATGAAAGTCTCTGGTACACACGGAGCAGTACGGGAAACAGTTTCCGATAAAAACAACTACAAAACAGTGCATGTATAGAAGAGATTCAATCTCATTTGAAAAAGACCTGAACTGAAGTGAACAAGGTTGAAGGTCCTTGGATTCCACTCCTTACAGAGGTCATTACCTCAGATTATGGAGGACATGTGATGCCTGGTTATTACACACAGTACCAACAGGTGAGCCAAAATAGGGGAGCATGAGGGATGCATGTGCTTCTATGAAAGATATTAATGTGGGAGAACTGAAGTTACAGGTAAGTAACTCCTATTTTTTCCAACATCTTTCATAGATTCACATAATTGAAGCAGAATAGCAAGCAATATACAATACATTTCATAAAGGAAGATGGGAATAAGGCTGACCTTCTAGAAAGCGGTTGCATGAACAGCTTGTCCTACAGCTGAATCCTTTACTGCTTCTGGGGCCAGGCAGTAGTGCTTCGTAAATATTTAGCTGTTTTTCCAAGTTGCTGTGCAATAGAAGTCAATGACAGGCAACGCTGCATACGAAGCTGAAATCACTGCTACTCTTCTTGCAGTGTGCCATTACTTTGGTCGATAGAGCCCTATTAGTTTTCTCATGACAAAAAGAGTATTGCTGCTGCAATCCAACTTTCAAAGCATTGTTTTGATTGAAGCTACTATTTGGGTGGCTAAAGGAGACGAATAACGGATTAAAGTTCCTGAAGTGTTTTCGAAAGGTGGATTTTCAAATACTTAACATCCATGGCTCTCTCAACTTCTTTAGATGGGGCAGGGAAGAAAGATTAGAATGGCAGGCTCATTCAGGTGGAAATGCTTTACATAAAGAATAGATTTGATTAAATGTTTTAAATCCAAAAATCGTTTTCCCTTCCCCGGGCTTGTTCCTGTGAAGGAAGGACCTTCAACAGAATCCTTTATGTTAAGGCTTGAGAATGGGCTCAAGGGCCCCTTTATGCAGCAAGGAAAGAAATTCTGCCTCCATAAGAGAGGCGGAAGTGCACATTTTGCATGGGCAGGGTTAGCAATGGATTTTGAATGAAATCTGTGGTATGCCTATAATGCACTACATTCACATGTTTACATGCTCTACAAGTCCATAGTGATTACAGGCCACTCTTGATGGAAGGCAGCAATTCTTCCCCAACACAGGAAGAGAGTAATCACTACGTGGTGCTGCTCTGGAGTCATGGTATCCTAGATTGCGGACCTTTTGAATGTGTCTTCTCTGCGGTGAATGCACCAGCTAGTTGTGCCTGTTGCATTGGCTAGTATGGTCTCCTACAGTATGAGTATTATTGTAGCTGTTGAAGTTGAAAAGGCCAATATACCTGGTTGGCACACCTATCTAGCTGCTACCTTTGTGTTCTTGAACTACAAAAGAATATTTATCTTTGAGCCTGAAGAGAACCCAACAATTTCACGCGGTCAGTGTCTGCTTCACATTTTCAAGGGTGTCATTTATATGGCGGCCAAACAATGTTTCACCATCCATAAATCCCTCAATGATGGTTAATGAACTGAGCCCTTATTGTATGACTGAGTCAGCTTTGGGATGGCCTATCAGGTATGCTGGTACAGAGTCCAGAGCTCAATATTTTTCCAACCTTGGAACAGTCGCAAAGATGATAGCTGGACTCTGTGTCACCTTTTTCTCCTAATTCCATATGAGGTTGGGAATGGCTTTTGAAGTTTTTTTGGAATGTCTTTTAAAATCTCAAAGAAAAAAAACAGTTTGCACTTGAATTGGCAGAATACATCTCTTTAAGCACTCTCAATGAGAGAGTGGAATCTGGAAATGTCATCCAGTGGGAAGTCTTCACCGGAAGCATTCACCACATATTTAGCCTATTCTCGGCAGGCCTCCTCTTCAACTTCATATTCTTCAGCTAGATCTGCTGTCCTTGGTGGTGGTAGTGAAGGTGGAAGCTGGAGCGTTGGAGGTTACAGAGTTGGTTGTTGTGTGGCAGCTGTTGCAGATGCTGCGGCTAATGTGGTTGCACAGGATAAAAAGATTCTGATTGTTGAAGAGATCTTGCATAATAAATCGGTCTTCAAGACCTGGAGATCTTTAATGAGATCCAAAGGTACATGCATAATTAGAGGTTCATTATCAGGTTCCTCATAATAAGAATCATGGTCATGTCATAATGGGAATTCCCCTTATGCTAAGGGCATTCATCCATTGGATGAGGAACAGATGAAAAGTGAGGGTCATCATGCTCTTGACACTGGACTTCAAGTCTCTTGGGTTACAAGCAGGTCTGAATGGATCATTGTCTTTCGACTCCACTTAGTCCCCTTCAGTGGCAAATTGTTTTACAGGTAGAGTGGGAAATTCCTTGCTTGAAAAGTCTGGTAAGGCTGAATACCAGAAATTTCAGTCGTGCATGTCATACATTGCATATGATGTTCTAGGACTTTTGAAATCAGTGCCACAGGTAGTGCAGTTGACTGATGGTGCTGTGAACAAGGGACCCATCAAAAGCCCTACCTGTACTGCAGAGGCAGAGTGGTCAATGATGAGCCATCTGTGGTGACGAGTTTTGGCTTTACAGGATGATCCTTCTCTCACATTGCAGCCAAAACCTGGACCGAACTGCCAGAGGACATCAGACGCACCCCTCCCTGGACACCTTCAGGAAAGCCCTCAAGACCTGGCGTTTTGGTCAACGGATCTGCGGATCCCCCTACCTCCAGCACCTTGAGACCCTTACGGGTGAGTAGCGCGCTTACAATTCCTGATTGATAGGTGAAGGCATCAGCATCAAGGACATTTTTTTTTGATGCGGTAGGTGATCTTGATGCCAATGAGAATGGCCAAAGCACCTCACATGAAGGCTGCAGAAGAACTTAAGTGGTCACATCATTCAAGTAGTATACAAGGACATTATCCTTTAACATTTATAACCACCTTTACTTGCCAGATATTTTTTAGGCTTCTTAACAAGGGGATCCATGCTTGAAGCCTCCCACAAAATAGGTTTGGCCTTCTTTTATTTGTGGTGCTTGAGAATTTGCTCAGTTTAGAAGAAGTATTTGTACTGATCCTCTGCTTAAAGAGTTTCTTTTCCCTGCAATTTCCAGAGGGCCCGAAATATGGCTTTCCTTGAACAATCACATCCTGGAGAAGAGGGCAAGACCTTGTCCAAAAACTCAAAAACCGAAATCCAAGCAGAAAAACTGCCAAAGGGGTTGGCAAATCAGAGAATACCTCTAAATTAACACAATGCTCTGTGAGAACCTGAGCAGAGCTAAGTGGAGACTCCCTGCACTCACTACATGCTGTGGAAATCTGTCAGATGATGACCTCTGTGGAGTTCATGATCCTTCAACTTCATTGACTGACATTCTGGTCTTTTCAAGGGAGGTTGAATGGCCATTTAACATGCTGTTTTGTTGTGTGTGTTTCTATGGGAATATTTAAGCATGTAAATGTATGCAAGAGCCAATGCTGGGGAACCAGAACAATTTACAGTGAAGGATGATATGATCTCATCATATAAAGGAGACTGATCTAGGTTTTGAATGATATGCATTGTACAAATTACCATCAAAAGGAAAGTGAAGAATGAAGACTCGTGCCACTTCCCAATCAAAATAGAGAATCACTAAGAGAGCCTGCTACGTTAATCTGGTTAGACCCCTCACTCAGATGAGTAAGGATTCCTACTTGGTTTTTAAAAGTAGCCTCACCCACTAACACTAGTTAGTGGTATGCTTCATCATAGGGTTCCTACACAAGACACCAAGTACTCTGGGTGTGGTTCGATGCCTGATCAGCATCGGAACATGTTGATATTTTGTCAGGGATCAGAATAGTTAAAATTACCTCAATGACTCCCTACCAATTGAGGAGATATTCAGTATTGTGAAGCGTAGGTAAGGTTAAAAGCAGCATTAGATGTGACAAGACTATTATGGTCTCCCACATCTCGGGTCTACATGTGCATTACAGTGCTGGCCTGGATGATAGCACCGCAAATACCTACATGCCTAGTATGGCCGCGTGGCAGTATGTGCAGATTTACACACTGCATCCATGCTGGAAAGATGCATATATTCTCCAGTAGGCAAGGACGCAGTAACATGAACATGGAGTACAGCTAATAGGTAGATTACAGGCGAGACACCTTGACAAAATAAGTCTTGGGGAATGGGGGCCTTCTTGTAACTATGCATTTTGGCTCCTGTGATGATTCCAACACCTATACCTCCTTCCCTGGTGTTTGACTACAGGGCCCACCTGCCTCCGAGTATCTATGGACAACACTATTTAAAGTAGGTCAATTTAGCCCCTATTGTGAACCTCTGCGCATGAAATGCATGTATTGCACCGCCACGGATTAATATTAAATATACGAGAGAACTTGCACCGGTTCCCTTTTCGTACATTTTGTTGTATACTGCATGAATTTAAGGCAGTTTGATACCAATGTTATATCCACAAAGGAACCCGAACAAGTTCCTTCTTTTCAGCACTTTGGTAACAGACCGCATTCCAGTCATGCGGTCTATATCAAATGTTCTTATGCACAGTATGAATATGGCTGCCAATGAAATCCTGTATAATGATGTTGTCTTGCCTTGATCATTACAGATACATTCTCAGGGCATTATCTGGTACTGAATCATAACGGAAACTGTAAGTTACGATAATATTGCACAGATTCACATTCAATAGTGTGCATGTGTACACTAATATACGAGAGGCACATGACAATAGGGATCACTCAGTCCTGATGAAAGCCATTTGACCCTGAGGGACAGCTGAGACCATGGCTGAAACTAAGAGACCATAATAGTCTTGTGTCACATCTAATGCTGCTTTTAACCTTACCTACGATTCCCAATATTAAATATCGCCTCCAATGGTAGGGAATCCTTTAGGTGATTTTAACTATCCTGATCCCTGACAAAATAGCAACAAACTGCTCCACTGTAAATCAGGTGTCGAAGCACACCAAGATACACTAAGTGTCTTGGGTGGGAACTCTATGATGAAGCATGCCATAAACTAGTGTTACTGGGTGAGTGTTCTTTAAATAAAAACAGTAGGAGTACCTCCTCAGCAGAGTGAGGGGTGTAATAGGATTAAGATAGCAGGCTCTATCTTAGTGATTATCTGATATGCAGTATATGCATTTTATAAGGGAAATCATGTTAAGAGGGATCCATAGTAACCCTGGGCGGACAACTATGCTAGCGAAGTTTGCGTAGTTTGTGCTACTTTGCTCTACGCGAATTGCACGTAGCACAGTGCAAAATACCGTAGCGTAGTTGGCATATTTTGCTTGCTCGCGGTCCTAACCGTCAACTTGGCGACCGCGAGCGAGCAAAATGACATCCCAGCGATACTTTTTCCTCGTTCGCGATCAGCAACATCAAGTTGCCGATCGCGAGTGTGGAAAATAAACCTCCCAGCGAGATTCTCAACGCAGGGAGGTCAGGTTTCTCATTGCGAGTGGTTGCGTATGCTCGCGAAGAGAAACTACCAGTCCGCGTTGAGAAAGCTGACGCTTGAGTAAAAATCTACTCGAGCGGCAGAAAACGACAGCTCGTTTTCAATGACTGCACAATGCGGACAAGCATCCGGCACGGTGCAATAATTGCGAACAGCGCACTATGCAGTTCGCGTAGTGCTACACGCATCTCGTGTAGTGGACTACGCCCAGGGTTGACGATAGACGCTGTGCCTTCCTATTCAAGAAGTTAGTATTGTAATTTCATGATGTAATGGTTGGCATGAGCTGAAAAAGATTAGCAAATTGTCGAGTTTGGGGAAAAAATATCTTTATCACAAAGGAAAGACTCAAACACCCCATACATGTTGAAAAGGGGAATTACCCAACACATAAGGCAACACTGTATTGGTAGTGTTCGTTACTAATACATAACCTCAGTAAATGTCTGTTTTATGTATGCATGGATTTGAAAGTAATCATTTTAGTCTGCTTCCTCTACATGTGTAAAGATCTGGTGATACGCTAACATCCTAAACACCTGCCCCCTGATGCGCTCATTCTCAGTCTTCTGGCTTAGGATAAGACTAACCTGCGGTGGGCCTTCTCTGGATGAGAAAGTATAAGTAAATTACATTTTTTTGTTGATGGTGTTTTAAACAAACTCATCTGCTTCCTTCCACATCAGACTTCTCTCCTGAACCAGCCAGTCTAGAAGTGAAGGATTCAACTAGGACGACAAGTTGTAGTGGAGAACTAGATATCTGGCTTTGTACCCATTTAGCTTAAAATCTAGCATGGTCTGTTTTTCTACGTCATGCAGGAGGATGGTTGAAAACTTTCGTCCCACCTGGGTACCTCATGGCTGAAGGATGGTCAAGTCACTGTTTAAGTGGATGGAGCCTTTCCTCCTGCAGAGGCTGAAAGTTGCTGGTTGCTGTATGGTTTTTGTTGCTGGTTGTTGCTGCATTTGGTGGTAGTTCCTGAAGCTGACTTGGCCAGATGGCTCCAAGAGTGTGCCACTGCTATACCACTTGAACAACAACATGAAGCAGGCAGGTCGCTCCCCAAGCCGCTGTACTGCCTTGGCTTGTACTGGTGTCGTTTGCTGCAGGCCTTGTCTGCCTGACTGTATTTTGTCATAACCTGCCATTTTTCTTTTTCTCCTCCCTTGTGGTAACCGGTCTTTTTTTCCTCCCTTGTCTTACTGTAAACTTGCTTTTTTCTCCCACCCTGTCCCCCCTCCCCCCTGCCAGCTCTGTGCCCAACTCGCCTTCTGTCCCCCTCCTCCCCGTCGTCCGTCACCCGTTCGGTTCCCGCTCTTCCCGCTGCTGCGTCCCTGCGGCTCCGCTCCCCCACTCACTTGCCACCCCGCCCCCGCCTCCCAGCTGCTCCTCCCTCCCAACTCCCCTTATATGGAGGCCGCGCAGTAGTGAAAGGAGTGACCTCTGACCATGCTCGCAGGCAGGTCGCTCCCCATGCCGCTGCACTGCCTCGGTGTGTACTGGTGTCTCTTTTGCTGCACTGCCTTGTCTGCCCGACTGTATTTTGTCATAACTTAACGTTTTCTTTTTCTCCTCCCTTGTCTTGCTGTAAACTTGCCTTTTTCTCCCTCCCTGTTCCCCCCCCCCCTGCCAGCTCTGCGCCCGACTTGCCTTCTGTTCCCCACCCCCCCGCCGTCCGTCACCTGTTCGGTTCCCGCTCTTCCCGCTGCTGCGTCCCTGCCCCCCCACTCACTCATTCGCCACCCTGCTCCCGCCTCCCAGCTGCTCCTCCGTCCCAACTCCCCTTATATGGAGGCCGCCTGCACCCATCCACGCCTGGACCACGCCCAGCGCCAGAACCCCTGGCCCCCTTGAACGCCACGAAACCAGACTCCGCCACGATGCCAGCACCCTCCACGCACTCCACACCGGACGACCCCACACCTGCTGCCTGGCCGCCCCGAAGCACACCCAAGGACCCTTCTCCTGCCGGAACTGCAGCTTCACCAGCATCCGGCCCGCCAATCCACCTACCAAAGAACCCAACCACCCCAGATGCATCCTTCTCAACACCCGCTCCGCACGCAAAGACGCCGTCGATCTCTGGGACCTACTCTACTCCAACACCCCAGACGTCGCCTTCCTGACGGAGACCTGGCTGAACCCCTCCTCGGCACCCGACATCATCATAGCCATCCCGGAAGTCTATAAGATCACCCGCAAAGACCGCACCAATGGAGTAGGAGGAGGAATCGCCATCGTCCACAGGAACACTCTCAAAGTCTCGACAAACACAGACGACACCCTCAGCACCGCCGAACACCTGCACTTCCAGATCCACACCGACCCAAACACCACCCTCAGAGGAACCCTCGTCTACAGACCCCCCCCGGACCCCCGACCACAGTTCAGCGACTCCATCGCCAACCTCATCAGCACACGCCCTTGCCTCCACAGATACATCCTCCTCAGGGACCTGAACTTCCACCTCGAGAACAACAACGACACCAACTCCACCACCCGGATTGACAACCTTGGACTCAGACAACTCGTCAACACCCACCCACTCCGCCGGCCACACGCTTGACCCCATCGAGCTCCACTGGACTGCCCACCGCTGCATCTACTTCACCTTCCAGAAACCCACCACGCACCACCACAACCAGCAGTTCCACGCCGCTGCTGGAGCAAAGTCACCAAAGACCAGCTATCCACCACCCTCGCCCGGAGCCCACCCGCAGACCCGACCGACGCCGACGCCACCGCTCGCAACCTCAGACAGTGGATCAATGACTGTGCCGACACCCTCGCCCTGCTAAGGAAGCCCCCCAACAGCCACACCAGCAAGAAAGCCAGCTGGTTCACCGAAGACCTCCAGGCCTCCAAGCAAACCCGCAGTAAGCTGGAGAAGAACTGGATCCGTGAACGAACACCGGAAAGCTATGCAGCCCACAAGAACACCACCACCTCATCAGATCCGCCAAAAGGGCCTCCTTCAAAGACCGCCTAGACAACAACGCACACAACAGCAAAGAGCTCTTCAACATCTGAAGGAACTCTCCAACCCCAGCTCCAACGACATCCCACCTTCGCAAGACCTATGCGACTCACTGGCCACCTTCTTCCACTGTAAGATCACAGACATCCACGGCAGCTTCAACGCCGCGACCGCCTCGGCAACCACTGTGACCCCCGCCCCCATGACCACCATCCACACCAACCGCCTGCCCTCCTGGACCAACGTCAACAACGACGACACCAAGATCATGAACACCGTCAACTCCGGATCCCCGTCAGACCCTTGCCCACACCACATCTTCAACAAAACCAGCACCACCATCGCACCCCATCTCCGGAAAGCGATCAACATCTCCTTCGAGACAGAGACCTTCCCGGAGAGCTGGAAACAAGCAGAGATCAACGCCTTACTCAAGAAACCCAAGGCGGATCCCAAGGACCTCAAAAACTTCCGACCCATCTCCCTGCTCCAGTTCACGGCAAAGGTCATCGAGAAGGCCGTCAAACAACTGACCAGCTTCCTCGAGGAGAACAGCATCCTAGACACCCTCCCAGTCCGGGTTCCATAGCAGCCACAGCACCGAAACTGCCCTCATCGCCGCCACCGATGACATCAGGACCCTGCTAGACAATGGAGAAACCACGGCCCTCATCTTCCTAGGCCTGTCAGCCTCCTTCGACACAGTCTGCCACCGCACAGTACGAACACACTCTACGACGCCGGAATCCAAGAGAAGGCCCTGGACTGGACCATCTCCTTCCTCTCCGGCAGAACTCGGAGCGTCCGCCTCCCCCTCTTCTGCTCCGAAGCCACCGAGATCATCTGTGGCGTACCCCAGGGCTCAGCCCAACGCTGTTCAACATCTACATAGCACCGCTTGCCCATGTTGCCCGAATGCACGACCTCAACATCTCCTACGCCGTTGACACCCAGCTGATCCTCTCCCTAACCAAGGACCCCCACACAGCCAAAACCAACCTCCACGAAGGAATGAAGGCCGTCGCCGAATGGATGAGGAACAGCTGACTGAAGCTGAACTAGGACAAGACGGAGGTCCTCATCCTCGGATCCACCCCCTCGGCCTGGGACGACTCCTGGGGGACGACTGCACTAGGAACAGTCCCAACGCCCACCGACCACGCACACAACCTAGGGGTCATCCTCGACTCCACCCTCTCCATGTCGAAGCAGGTCAACGCCGTCTCTTCCTCCTGCTTCAACACCCTCAGCATGCTCCGCAGGATCTACAAGTGGATCCCCACTGAAACAAGGACGGTCACCCAAGCCCTCGTCAGCAGCAGACTGGACTGCGAAAACACACTCTACGCAGGCACCTCGGCCAAACTCCTGAAGCGGATCCAACGCATCCAGAGCGCCTCCGCACGCCTGATCCTCGACATCCCTCGCCGCAGCCATATCGCACCCCACGAGAGACCTGGCTTCCAGTCAAGAGGATATCCTTCAGCTCCTCACCCATGCACACAAGGCACTACACAACACCGGACCAGCGTACCTCAACAGCAGATTCAACTTCTACACCCCCACCCGCCAGCTCCGCAGACCACGCCCTCGCCTCCGTCCCCCGCATCCGAAGAGTGACCGTCGGCGGCAGATCATTCTCCCACCTTGCCACCAGGACATGGAATACCCTCCCAATCCGCCTACGGCAGACCCAAGACCTACTGACCTTCAGAAGACTCCTCAAGACCTGGCTCTTCGAACAGTAGCAGGAATCCTCCCCCCCCCCCCCCCCCACCCCACCCCCTTTAGCGCCTTGAGACCCTCACGGGTATGTAGTGCGCTTTACAAATGCTATGATTGATGGATTGATTAATGAATACATCTCTTCCTTTCACTATGCCAACATACTTGTATGTTTCAACTTCAGAATTAAGTTTCTAGATCTCATTGTCCACATGGGAGTCAAAAATTACAGAAACTGAAGTGAAGGTCTATGATCTTTTGCTATTCTAGTGGTCATAATGATGTGCAATAGAGCAAGGAGGCCGGTTTCACTGAAAGAATGTGTCAGTTGTCTAATAAAGATAAATAAGTGATGTTTATTGGTCTGCCAGTTAGGAAGTGCTCATGTATTCCATCATAATTTCTTGCAATACTTTCTTTTGACCTAGAAGTCAATAAACTAATCCAAGGAGTCCAACAGAACTTGGCGATAATGTCCCAAAAGAGTAGTGGCATACCTCCCCCTTTTCCCCCCACACCGGTCCCTTCTTCTGATCTCTACCTTTCGGAGGAGCTAAATGAGGGATATTGAATATGCTACTTACCAGTATGCATCTGTTCTTGGCATGTAGGGCTGCTGACATTCATATCTGTGCATAGAACGCCGCCTAGTGTTGGGTCCGGATGTTTGCACGTTGTTGTCCTGGAAGAGTCTTCGAAGTATCCTTGGATAGGTGACTCCTCCCCTGGACTACAGTGCGCATGGGCATCCTCTCCATCCTCAGATTGTTTTTCGCCATTGTGGCAGTGATGGAGTAGATACAGAAAGTGATGACCATGCTTGCAGTAATTCTGAGAGCTGCAGCTGCGACAGGCGCCGGGGAGGAGGGAGGGCGATATGAATGTCAGCAGCCCTACATGCCAAGAACAGATGCATACTGGTAAGTAGCATATTCAGTTCGAGGCATGTGGGCTGCTGAATTCATATCTGTGCATAGAATACATAGCAGTGCCCTCTATTGGCGGCGGCTACCCGTGCCAGCTGCAGCGGTCTGAAAAAGTGTTTTGAGAACAGCCTGTCCTACAGCTGCCTGCTGTTTTGACTGCACATCTACGCAATAGTGTTTTGTAAATGTGTGTGTAGTGGACCATGTGGCTGCTCTGCATATATCATGCAGGGGAATATTTCCTAGGAAGGCCATGGAAGCCCCCAACTTACGTGTTGAGTGGGCTCGTGGTGGAATAGTTAATGTGCGTTTTGCTTTTTGATAACAGATTTGAATACACTTAACTATCCATCTGGCTATCCTTGCTTTGGAGATGGCGTTACCTTTGTGGTGTGGGGCAAAGGCAACGAACAGTTGTTTTGTCTTCCTGAAGGGTTTAGTCCTATCGATGTAGTACATGAGGGCCCTCCGTACATCTAGTGTATGTAGTGCCCTTTCTGCAACAGTTTGTGGGTTTTGGAAGAAAACTGGCAGTTCAATAGTCTGATTCATGTGGAACTGCGATATTACTTTGGGCATGAATTTGGGGTTGGTACGTAGTACGACCCTGTTGGTGTGAACCTGTATAAATGGCTCTTGAACGGTTAGTGCCTGGAGTTCACTAACTCTTCTTAGGGAAGTGATCGCTACAAGGAAGGCCACTTTCCAGGTAAGGAATTGAATCTCGCAGGAGTGTAGAGGTTCAAAGGGTGGACCCATCAGGCGTGTGAGGACCAAGTTGAGGTTCCACATTGGAGCCGGTGGGTGGCTTGGTGGAATGACTCGTTTGAGTCCTTCCAAGAATGCTTTGATGGCAGGCACTCTGAATAGAGAGAGGTGCTGCCTGGTTTGCAGATAGGCTGAGATTGCGGTCAAATGGACACGTATAGAGGTGTACGCCAGATTGCATCGATATAGGTGTAAGAGATAACAGATGATGTTTTGGATGGATGCGTCCAGCGGGTTGATGTCATTATTACCGCAATAAACGACGAACCTTTTCCATTTGGCTGCATAGCAAGCTCTGGTAGTGGGTCTCCTGGCCTCCTTGATGATGTCCATACAGTCAGGTGGCAGGTTGAGATAGCCAAACTCTAGGACTTCAGGAGCCAGATCGCCAGGTTCAGCTGTTGCGGATCTGGGTGCTGAACCTCTCCATGGTTCTGCGTCAAATGCGCGGGTTTGATCCGCAGCCTTTGATGCGGCACCACGGAAAGCTCGAGGAAGGTGGTGTACCACGGCTGGCGTGCCCACGTGGGAGCAACTAGGACGAGTGTCAGGGAGTGTTGTCGGAGTTTGCGGGCCACTAGCGGTATCAATGGCGCTGGGGGAAAAGCGTACGCAAATCTGCCTGACCAGTTCATCCATATCGCATTGCCCTGCGACTGCGGATGTGGGAATCTGGCGGTGAAGCTTTGGCATTTTGCGTTTTCGCTTGTCGCGAATAGTCTATCTCCGGATGACCCCACTGCTGGAAGTACGGTTGGAGTACTGATGGGTGTAACTCCCACTCGTGCATCTGGTGGCTGTGTCTGCTGAGCAGGTCCGCCATCTGGTTGTCCTTGCCAGGGAGGTGTTCCGCCATGAGGAACATGTTCCTTAGAATGGCCCACTTCCACATGCTCTGAGCCAGATGAGACAACTGTGGAGAGTGTGTTCCTCCCTGTTTCTGTATGTAGTACATTGCGGTCATGTTGTCCGTCCGGATCAACACGACCTTGTTGCATAGATGTACTTTGAATGCCTTCATGGCTAGGAAGATTGCCATCAGTTCCAGAAGGTTGATGTGCAACTTCTTTTGTTGTGTTGTCCATAGTCCCTGCACTGTGTAGTGGAGTACATGAGCTCCCCATCCCTGGAGAGACGCGTCCGCTGTCAGTACTATCTGTGGGACAGGCTCTTGGAATGGTCGGCCCTTGCAAAGGTTTTGTGGATTCCACCAATGCAGAGAGTTGTATGCCCGACCGCTCACCAACACTAGGTCTTTCAACTGTCCTTGAGCCTGATTCCACTGACGTGCTAGGCACTCCTGAAGTGGGCGCATATGTAATCTCGCGTGCGGGACTATGAAGATGCAGGAGGCCATCATGCCTATCAACTGCATAAACACTCGCGCTGGAAGTGAGTGATTGGGTTTGAACTTGGAGATCAGCAGTTGTATGCTGTTGATCCTCACTAAATTTGGCTGAGCTGTGGCCGCCAGAGTGTCTATAGTCGCACCTAGGTACTGTTGTACGTGTGCGGGCTGGAGATGGGACTTTGGATAATTTAGTGAGAATCCCAGACTGTGAAGAAGGTGAATGGTGCGGGACATGTGGCTTGCGCATTGCCGGGCTGACTTCGCTTGAACGAGCCAGTCGTCTAGGTAGGGGTAGACGTGTATATGCTGCCTCCGTAGATGTGCTGCCACCGTAGCTAGGCACTTCGTGAAAACCCTGGGCGCTGTTGTCACGCCGAAGGGAAGGACTTTGAACTGATAGTGCTGCCCCTGAACAGTGAACCTGAGGTATTTTTTGTGTGAGGGGTGGATGGGTATGTGAAAGTACGCATCCTTGAGGTCCAGTGTGGCTAGGAAGTCTCCCTGCTTGAGAAGCGGAAGGACTTGCTGTAGAGTGAGCATGTGAAAGTGCTCTGAAAGAATGTACTGGTTCAGGGGTCTCAGGTCTAATATAGGTCTGAGCGACCCGTCCTTTTTTGGAATTAAGAAGTAGAGGGAGTACACTCCCGCACCCTGCTCGTGGATGGGTACGACCTCTATAGCGCCTTTTAGAAGCATACTTTGCACTTCTTGCTGTAAGAGCGTTAAGTGCTCTGAGGACATAGGACGGCTTCTTGGTGGTATTGTGGGTGGAGTGGAGGTTAACTCCAGACAGTAACCGTATTATACAATATCTTTGACCCACCTGTCCGTGGTGATGGAATTCCACGTGGACAGGAACCTTTGTAGCCTTCCCCCGACAGGTGTTATGTGGTCGGGAGGAAGGGAGAGGGCGTCACTGCTTGTTCTTGGGGGAGGACCTGGTGTTGCCGTAGCCGCGTCCTCTGCCCTTTGTGCTGGAGCCACGATATCCACCTCTGGTGTTTTTATCATAGGTGGTCTGTGTATTGCCTTTGTTATATGTTTGTTGTGACCCCTGTCCTCTACCTGCTCCCTTGTTTCCGGGGCGACGAAAGGAGCCGCTCCGAAAGGACTGAGTTTGTAGGGCGCCCATGGACTTTGCAGTGTCCGTGTCCTTTTTTATCTTTGAGGGTGGTGTCAACCTCTGGCCCGAATAAATAGTCGGGGTTGACAGGCTGGTTCAGTATATTGTTTTGTACCTCAGGCTTGAATCCTGAGATCCGTAGCCAGGCATGTCGTCGCAGCATGACGCTTGTGTTTATGGCTCTGGCAGCCGTGTCTGCAGCATCTAGTGCGCATTTGATGGAAACGTTCGTTAGTAGTTGTCCTTCTCTGCTGACCATTTCTGCGCCTTCCTTGAACTGGTCAGGGAGATGTTGGAATATTTGCTCCAGTGTGTCATAGTGCGCTCTATCATAGCGAGCAAGGAGCGCTTGAGTGTTGGCTATGCGCCATATGTTGGCAGCTTGGGCGGCAACTCGCTTGCCAGATGTTTCTAACACCTTGGACTCTTTGTCCGGGGGAGGAGCATCACCTGTCGTTTGCGAGTGTGCCCTCTTGCGTGCATTCGCTACGACGATGGAGTCGAGTGGTAATTGTCCTCTGATGTAAGTAGGATCCCCAGGTGCTGATCTGTATTTTTTATCAATCCTGGGGTTTATCACTCGTGCCCTGGTGGGTTCTTTGAAAATGTCCTTGGCTGGTTTGAGGACCCCCTTCAACATTGGCAGAGTCTTTACATGTCTTTCTGAGGATGCAAAGGTGTCCATTAGAAAGTCATCTTCGATGGTATCAGAGTGAAGCTGTACCCCATGGTTATTTGCAGCACGTTCAATAAGAGCGTTGAACGCCGCAGTATCCTCCGTAGGAGATGTTTTTGCCCCATAGAGTTGTTGGTCCTGTGCATCGAGAGGTGCACTGGGGTCTGCAGGGTCGCCCCATGTTTGATCAGGGTCCTGCTGGTCATCCGGGTCCGTGTCTACATGGTAGGGGACTCGGTCATCCATGTAGTCCTCCAATGCATCCGTATCGGAGCGTGTGGGGGAGAACCGGTGTGGATCCTGGTAGGATGAATGGAAGGGTTCATAAAGGAGAGGTTCCGATTCTGCAGGCAACTTCCTTTTTAGTGGGATCCTGAAAGGGTCCAAGGCGGCTCCGAAGTTATCCTTCGGTCGTGGAGAATCATCCTGCCAGTGTCGGCGTCGATGATACGTGCCGGAGACGTGTCAGCAGGTGTGACCGTAGGTTGGGCGACCCGTGTCCTGAGTTGGAACATTTTTGGGATTGTCGACGGAGGCAAGCCGAATGTAATGTTGGCCGGCACCGAAGAGGCTGCTGTAGCTCCGATCGAACCGGAACCCGACGTGTCCTGGAGGACAGCTGCGGTTTTGCTGCCTTGCGTCGCACCAGGTCGTACTTGGGGCGTCTTCGAGGCCTTGGCACCGGCCAGGCTGGTAGAGGCCGTGGATTTTTTCGGCGCCGGCGGTTCATCGAGTCGAGGTGCAGAGATCACCGTCGAAGTCTTCGATACCTGAGGCTTAGGTGTCGTCGAGGGAGCGATGCGAGACACAGCAGGCGGTACGGCCCTTGGTGTCGTTGGTGCCGGTAGCCGAGCAGGTTTGTCGGTGCCGATGGCTTTTTTCCGTTTGTCGACTCCAACGTCGCCCGCTTCAAGTTCGGCACCGAAGTCCCTCTTGGTGCGGTCGGTGCCGACGCGGTGCGCTGGCGTCGAAGGCCTCGATCCGACCAGCGCCACTTTCAGTTTCGGTTTCGGTGGAACCGGAGCAGCTTTCGGTTTCGGTTTTGTGGTAGGGAAACCAGCCTGTTTATGTAGTAATGGCTGCCGCTGAACGTCCGAGGCCGGGCCCGAGGGCGGGGCCGAAGAACTGCGGGATGGGTCTCGGGTAAGGCCCGAAGGCGATCCCTCGACCGGAGCCATAGGCTGTGGCACTGGTGATTCAACGGTTTGAACAGGTAGGCCTTGTTCATCATTGGAGCTACTCTCTTCGGCCCCTAAGGCCTCCTCGTCGTCTCCTACCTCGGTGTCGTCTTCACCTCTGTGGAAGAGTGACTCGTCTACCTCGTCCGATCCGGGTTCGTGTTCGGAAACGGGACTGGAGGGCAAGACTTCTAATTCCTCGACGTCTTCGGCCTCGTCGAAGATGTCTGTTGGGGCCGGTGCCGCGTGCTGCGCCTCGAGTCTCGCCGCTCGTCGATTCCGCAGAGTCTTCTTGGAACGGAACCGGGCACAGGCCATGCATGTCGATTCGTCGTGGTCCGGCGAAAGGCATTTGTTGCACACCGGATGGACGTCGATGTGTGGGTACGCAAACTAAAGGCCTTTTGGCCTCGAAAAAATATTTTCCTAACTTGAGCTAAGATAGCACATCCGAACCCAATGGCGGAAAAAAACAATCGGAGGATGGAGAGGATGCCCATGCGCACTGTAGTCCAGGGGAGGAGTCACCTATCCAAGGATACTTCGAAGACTCTTCCAGGACAACAACGTGCAAACATCCGGACCCAACACTAGGCGGCGATCTATGCACAGATATGAATTCAGCAGCCCACATGCCTCGAACCTGAGGACATTGTACATCTTTGTGACTGCAACCATTGTCCGAGAATCAACAAATCAGGCTTTCCATCGGGAACTTAGGATCATCTTCTGAAAGCCTCTACTTTTTCTACATAGGTCTAGCCAAGAAGGGAGTTAGAAATACATCCACGACTGGCTCTAGGAGAACAGGAACTATTTAAAAGAAAGTTCTGGCTTGCTGCGGTGTTTTAAGATTTTTTTTTAAATCATTTGAGTATGCTCCCACTGTGGCAACAGCTTTAATGTTGAATTTCAAGATGGAACCGAACTGTAGGTTCCGGAGCAACTAGGAGGAAAAATTAATCTGTTGTATGGAGTCTTCTAGGAAATGTTTAAGTCTTATGTATGCTGAAATCTCGAAGGAGTTTCGGAAACATTTCAGTGCACATTGGGGCTGAGATTTGGGGTAGAATGGTAGCTTCCATGATGTTCTTCCCTTAGATGCAGTTTTGTAGAACTCTGAAGAGGTCGCCCAGGAAACGGGGGTAGGGGAATGTCAGGAAATGCACATGGTGGTCTCCATTCAGGAGTGCCTTGAGTTGTGTCTTGCAGGAGAGCCACTTTAGAATTATCAAACAGTGAACCAGTGGAGCTCGGATACTCTTTCAGGACTTCTAGTTAGACAACATTTTTCTTTTTAAAAAAAAAAATATATCTTTATTGAGCAGTTTGTAAGGGAAAAAACATACAACGCCCCAGACATAGCGCTCAACAAATCTCTGTTCTCAATGCAGCATTAAAAGCCTGTTTTCATTGCAAAATAAACCCGCATCGAACAAACCCTCACCACACCCGATCCCGGCACTGCGTACATAAGTCTAATACCCCAGGTTAAGTAAACTTTGTGACAAGTCATTCCTCTACAACAGTCCCAATAATATTCACACAGACAAATAGCCCAGCATTACCAGAAGTCACTTCAAATCAGGATTCCCAAGAAGGTACCCCGTGAGTGGTGCCCAAACGTTTTTAGGGCACAAAGCCTCGGGCAGTTCTTCCACGTAAATTCCCAATTGATCCCTACAATAAAGCAAATCACGGACCCACTTCACTATCGGGACAGTTTTAGCACCCCAGCATTGCACCACCGCCCGTTTGGCAAACAAAGTGGAAATGGCCACCAGCCTTCTATTGCATGGTTTAAGCTTCTGTACCCAGCCCAGCAGACAGAGGGCGTGCGCACACACCACATTTTCCATCACAACATCCATGAGCACTTTTGTGACCTGCACCCAAAAGTTATGTATACCAGCGCAATTCCAGGCAAGGTGCATAAAATCCGCATCCGCCTGCCCACACCGTACACAGCATGCACTCTCCCGCAAACCAAACCTCCGTAATTGAAGCGGTGTATAGTAGAGCTGATGTAAGTATTTAAAATGGATTATGCGGAGGTTGCAATTCGCAGTCCGGCGCCCAGTTAGCACACAACAGAATTTCCAGGCATCCAGCGACAGTGAGGTGCTCAATACAGTATTACATCTGTTGTATGAGGGAGATTCAATAAGGTCCTCTTCCGTAAGGGACGCCTTGTACAGTTTAGTTATCCGGCCCATATACGTTCTTCCCCTGCTAGCACTTCCTGCAGCGCCAGCAGTGTGTGCGGTTCAGCCGGATAAGCATGGTAAATACCTCGGACTGCTTGCTGCACTCGCACATATGTAAACCCCCAGCATCATGCCTTTGTCACAGCCGCCCTGCAGATCCGACAACGACCGGAATTGGCCCGGTTTATATAGGTCACCTAGTGGAGTAATCTCCACCTCCCCCAGTGCATTCAAGGCTACCTGCTCTTTAGTTGCAGAAATGCCTGGGTGTGCAGCGGGAGGCAGCTTTGGGGCATAGAGATAATCCAAATGCGCTCTCTTGGCAAGGGAATTCCATGCCCAAGCCGTACAGTGAACAGGGTTAATTTCAGCCCGCGGTCCCCCCCGCCACCCATCAGTGCAGCAGCGACCAGCGGCAGCACAGAGTCCGCCTCTATGGCTGTATGCAGTTGGAACCGCTGTGGATAATACCAAAAGTGTGCAAACTGCGCCTGTGCGCATAAATAATAGAACCGCATGTCAGGGGCTTCAACACCACCGCGCTCAAACGGCTGAACCAGCACATCGGGGTTTCTTACCCCCCCCCCCCAGACAAACGTTAGCAGGGTCAACTGCAGCATATTAAACATCGTAATATTCAATCGGATTGGGATGTTGACAAGTAGAGGAGTTTGGGTAAAAAAGTCATTTTTATAACCGCGATGCGATCCGCAAGGGAATGCAGCAACTTAGCCCATCGTGCAGCTTGGTTGGTAATAGTAGTTACAGCACGGCCATAGTTTGCAGTGATCCCTACCTCAGGATCTCTATGTTGTCATATCACCAAGTACTTTACCGGGTCAATCGCCCACTTCATGGGGAAATCCAGTTCTACCTCTCTAGTGCCAGCTGAGAGCGGAAACACGGTTGACTTAGCCCAGTTTATGCTGAGGCCAGAGAATCCTTCGAACTGAACATACTCACGTAGCAGCTCCTATAGATATATAGCGGGCTTGCGGACATATAGCAGCAAATCATCCGAGTATAGCGAAAATACTAAAAGCCAAGGGCTCCAATGCAAGCGTGAAAAGCATTGGCGACAGGGGGAAACCCTGCCGTGTGCCACGTTTGATAAAGTGTCAGATACCCAGCCATTCACACAATTCCGTGCCACTGGTACTGTATACAAGAGGTGAATCCACTTTAGGAAGTACGGAGGAAAGACCATCCTCAGCAAGACAGTAAACATACTCCCATTGGAGAGAGTCAAAAGCCTAAGCCACGTAGAGCAGCACAACCACTGCTTGAAAATCCAGCTCAAAGTAGAGTAATGTAGCAAATATAGAGCGGAGGTTGTGCGACGTTGATCTGGAGGGCACGAATCCAGACTGGTCTCGGAAGACCAATTTGGGAACCAGAGGCTGAAGTCTACTGGCAATCATTTTTGCCAGAATTCTGGCATCAATATTAATAATGGAGTAGTCACAAGAGAGGGTTTTCAGTAGATAGGAAGTTGTGGCGCTCAGCTATATTTGTGTGTGTGTAAATGACGTTCTAAAGGACGTTATAGGTGGATATGGTGATAGCCAGGTAGGGGAGACCCCTGTAACCCCTATGTCTGAGTAGAAAAATCCCACAGCAATATCGTACTACCAAGTTCTGGGAACTCATATACAAGAGTAATTAGAACAATTGGAACAATTCACTAAATGCAAGTCCATAGTCAAAATCCATTAAAGAAAATCGCAGAGGAGTTGTTTATCTTTTAATTTCCTTTGTGTTGTTAATCAGCATAGAACAACCAGCCGACACGTGTTTCGTCAGGGTAATGGTGAACCCCTGGCTCTTCAAGGCTGTGCTGGTGTGAGCAAGGTGGTATAATCGAGATGCCGGTGTTAATTCCAACCCGGCAAATCTATACTGGCAGGTATGTGTGACTTTGCCAAGTCTGTAAAGATATCTGAATCCGCGGTTGCGGGATTTGTATGTAGCTACGGTAACGTACTCTTGTATAGGAGTGCTCAATATTAATAATAGAAAGGGGTCTGTAGGAGTCACAGATATTCGCTACCTTTCAATAGCATAACAAGTAGAGCCTCTTTAAGGGAGAGAGGTAGTGTTCCCGATTCATATGCCTCAGCAAACACGTCCAGCAGCCGAGGTGCTAAAACGTTGGCATAGGCCTTGTAAAGCTCACTGGGAAGGCCATACAGGCCCGCCGCTTTACAAGTGGGGAGCTACCCAATAGCCATCCTAACATCCTCAACATCGAAAGGCTGCGTGAGGTACTCACGGTGGCCAGCCAACAACCATCCTATCGCCACGTAATCTAAATAGGCATAGATTTCAGCTACAGATGGCTGGTCACGTTCCCCATTCAGGTCGGAGTAAAAATCTAGCACCACCAAGCTGATCTCTGAAGTGCTAAAATGCGCCACGCCCTCCCCGTCCAGCAGTTCGGTAATGTATGTCTGGCTTCGTGGCGCTGCCAATTTCTGCGCCAATGAGCGGCCGGCCGGTCCCCCTCCCCGTAATATCGAGCAGTGCTCCGACGAGATCTGTGCACTATTTCTTGATCCACTGTCTCATTATGTTCTGATTCAAGATCACGAAACAGTTTTTCGGGATAGGATTCAGAGCATAGTCACGCTCCAGAGCACCTATTTCCGCAGCAAGCTTATTAATTCTGAGGCGCAGATCTTTAAGGACCCCAGTCTGTGCACCAATACAAACACCCCGTATTGTAACCTTCAATACTTCCCAAAGGACCCCTGCACTTTCCACAGTGCCTTCATTTTCCTTAAAATAATTGTGAATAGCTTCGCCAACCGCATGTTTAAAAACAGGGTCTGTTAAAGAAGACTGTTGCAAGCGCCACGAGAACGGGGGTCTCACACACACAGGAACCTTCAAGCTCAAGAAGGACAGGGGAATGATCTGATAAAGTCTTGGCAAAGTGTTGAACGTCAATCACCCAGGTACATACAGCCTCAGACAAAAGCCAATAGTCCAAACGGGACCACGTACCATGCACAGTGGAGATAAAGGTGCTTTCCCTGGCACCAGGATGCTGCTCGCGCCAGATGTCATGCAAATTCACAGCCTACAGCAGTCCCACAAGAGCGTCAGTGGACTGCCTGTGTTGCACCGCCCCACTCCCCTCTCTATCCATGTTCACGTCGAGACAAATGTTAAAGTCCCGCCCCAAATGATTTCAGCTGTCGGGACGGCCACACGTCCGCAAAGAAGGAACGAACATCCACATTCAGGCCATTTACATTAACCAAAAGAACACTCATACCACCAATCGTCCCATGCATAAGCCCCAACCGGCCCTGCTCGTCTATCTAAGTGCTGTGGACCGTGAAGGGAATACCCTTTTTAACAAATATCAACACCCCACGGAAATAGGAGAAGGCTACCTTCACCCCCGCCCACCGTGCACCCACATTCTTCTCAGAAAGCTTAGTAAGGTGGGTTTCCTGTAAAAAATCTACCTGGACATCCAGCCTGTCAAGGCATGCTAACACAGAACGAATTTTCTTGGGACTGTTGAGACCCCGCACATTCCAAGTGAGGAACTTCAAATTACCACCCATGTACCATATTAAACATCATAGGCCTAAAGGTTTGAGATCTGCCTGGTAGAGTGTGTCGCCAGGGTGCATAGACAGTGCAATAAAAAAAGTGCTAACCGTACCCAACCCACCACCACCCTCCAACCCCCCCACCCACTTCAGCATGCCCAACTTGCCAAAGCCATCCCATACTTCACCAAACAAACCCCAACATGAACAAAAACAAAAGATGCGTATTGTGGGGAGCTCCCATACGGGGGTGTCAGAGTGCTACTGGCCTCCTACAGAGTAGGAGGTGGCTGATCATGTCTAGTACCTGTGCTAGGATCAAAGATCATGCGTATAAGCATAATGCATCTGACACGACAGACATGTAATAAAAGAGCCCCACCCCGACTGTACATGTGAGAGAGCAATAAACCTAGATTCAGAAAGCAGAAGGAGTGTCCCACCATCACGATATCAAACAAACAAGAATCATCATCACCACACCATTAGCATCATTGTTCCTCCTCTTCCAGTTCAGATGGGGCCTCTCAACGACGTCGTTTCAGATTCTTTGCGTGCTCCAATGCCGCCTTAGGGGTAGTGAAGATTTTAAAGTCCCCCTCCGTCCCTACACGTAAGCGCGTAGGATATAACATGGCATATGGGATGCCCTCCAACTGGAGAAATTTCTTCACGGCACCAAACTCCCAGCGCGCAGACTGGACTGCAACAGTGAAGTCCGGGAAGAAGGACAGAGAGTTCCCCTGATGAGTGATGGTACCCTTATCTCTGGCCAGCCTCAAAATAGCGTCACAGTCCCTGTAGTTTAATAGCTGAGCAATTATAGGGTGAGGTGGAGCTCTCGGTATTGGTCTTGCTGCCAAGGAACGATGTGCGCGCCCGGCTATAAACAGAGGAAAGGTTCTCTGGGCCAAATATTTCTTTGATCAGGGTCTCGATAAAGGACTCCATCCTACCTATACTCGTGGTTTCAGGAAGGCCTGTAATCCTAATGTTGTTCCTACGAGACCGGCCCTCTAAATCCTCGTTCTTGGCTTGTATTAGCGCAAGAACCTTCTCAATATTAAGTGTCTTACTGGCAACCTCACGGAGACCATCCTCCATGGCAGAGACACTCTATTCCACCTCTCCCATTCTTGCGTTCTGCTTCTCCAATTGCGCAGACATATGGTCCAATCTGTGATTGATGGTAGATATGCTTCCCTCTATGGACTGGAGGCTTTATTGCATTGCTAGCAGCGTGGATTCTAGGTTGGACGGGCCCTCTCCCTGGACCTCCGAAGCAGCTGTTTGCTGGGTCTTGCTAGACTTTCCCGCCTCAAATGTGAGGCGAGGCTGCAACTTATCAGTCTTCTCCATTGTAGACGATGGATACTTCAAGTATGGGGCAGCAGTCCTGACAGTAGGGCAAAACCACTCAGAAACACTTGTGGCGCAGACTCCAAGTATCGGACGGAGGAGTAAAAATCCAGCAGTTCAATGAGCCAGCAGCATCGAACCCTCCTTGCTCAGCATGTGTATCAGAGGCCGCTTTCGGTCTGCTGTGCCTTGCAGAACTTGCGCACCTCTAACGTGAGGCGAGGTTAGGCGTTAAACAGCCAGCAGACCATGCTGTGGACACCAACCAATTATTAACGCACACTGCCCATCCACAGGCAAAGTGGTTCAGGACCCGGATACAGGCTTTCATGGGGCAAACTGTGCCCAGTCTTCGGTCACAACGAAGATAGTGTCTTCATGTGCGCCCGCTGAGTGGAATCAGCACCTCTCCAGGGGTACGCGATGCATGGCGTACGTGCTGGCCGGCAAGGTATCACCAGTCTGTCAGGCACTGAACTCTGGGGACCAATGGCAGGAAAGCTCCAAATGCCAGAAGCACATACGCCTAAAGCTAGTGTCCCCCACCACAGAGACGCCCACAGTCAGGAGATGCTTAGTCCAATCCTGATGACTAGTATGGTAGCCTTAGCAGACGATAGACCCAGGACCAGCCCCAAAGCTGCGTGGACCCCCCTGTCCAAGATCACAGGGTGGATGGATGCAGGCCCAGTTGAGCATTGGAGCAGGTAATTCAGCCCCAAGGCGCCCGCAGCAGGCCAGAACAAGGAGAGCTTAAAGCACTTCCAGCGGGCCCCAAGCACACCAGGGGCCCGTGGATACACAGGACCAGGCAGCCACAGCTCTTCACGCGCCGTGCACGTGAGACACAGCTTCACAGGCTGAAGGCACAGCCAATCTCCAGCCACGTATCCAATCTCCAGCGGCGATGCTGCCAACCACCCGCTGGGCTCATGCGATGCAGTCGGCATCCGCACCCCGCCTCCGCACCATCAGCTACTCTGTAGAGGCACTCGGCGAAGCAGGTGTCCGTCCCAAAGGCCACGCGGTTCCTTAGCCAGAATCACCAGCTGGGCTGAGGCTGACACACCCCACAAACAGCCCAATGCACTCCACACAATGATTTCTACTCCCACTCATCTCTCGACTCACCAGCCCGGGGACTCTCTCAGTGCGGGACAGCGTCGGGCGCCATCTTTCATGCACGCCAGTTGGAGCTCCCTCAGTTGAAAACACCGGTTGTGACGTGCCCCAACAATCCATAAGGCACTCAATGCGATCACCATGCAGGGCATTCGTTTTTTCAAAGGTGATGCAGCGATTTTAAGCGGATTCTTGTGGGGTAGCAGATCAGCCGGGCAGAGCCACATCAAAACGCAGCCCTCTTGCCTGGCGCCCTCTAGCACCCCCTCTAGTTAGACAACATTAGTGTGTTAGATTACTACAATGTCAAAAGATAAGGCCCCAAGTAACTGTGAGGACCTCAACACTGAAGGGAGCCTCAACATTGAATCAGAGTATCTTGATCCCCTCTATGTTGAGGCATTTAACTGGGGTAACAAATGCAACATCAATTGTGGTAGCAGCGATTCCAGGATTTTGAAGTTGCACCTAATGAGGAGGGGACACACAGCCTTTGATAAGAGTGGGAAAAGGAGTCTCATTTCCATTAATGTATTCTGCTTTGGATTTAACTCCGGACCCTGTTCCTTGGCCTCCTGTATGACAAATGAATGTATCTTAATAGTATGGTTGTTTGAGAGTCGGGAAAAGGCAAGCCAGATATCCACTGTGGCCATCCTTTAACACCCTACAACCACTGGAGGGGCACCTGTTAATCCAAGTATCAGCAAAGCCAACAGGTCTCACTTGTGACATTGG
Source organism: Triturus cristatus (assembly GCF_964204655.1). NCBI lineage: Eukaryota > Metazoa > Chordata > Amphibia > Caudata > Salamandridae > Triturus > Triturus cristatus. The sequence continues at coordinate 966,780,531 of NC_140588.1, forward strand.
AAGCAAACCAGATGACTTTATAAACCTTATAGTGGTTTTGCCATCATACCATTGTAAGATGGCTACTTGTGGGTGCATTCTTGATATTTTTTTTTCCATAAAGCATAAGGAAAAGCATTCCAAAAGGCGCACACACAGGCACACACGCCCCCCTCCCCCCTCTAACAGATAGCTAAACCTGTAAAGTTGACGTGGTCACTGAGGGAAAGGAAGAAAACAAATTGCCAGAAAAGATCTAAAACTATTCAAATCTGCAGGAAAAGAAAGTTGAAAAAAACTAGCAAACTTCATTAAATAATGAATAAATATAAAAGCTGATTAGGCTTTTTTCTTCAGTGAGCAAACACTCTGAAATTCTTGGATGACTCCCTACATAGTAGGATAGGCTAATGCACTTTGCATAACTCTCAATGTGACTGGATCATTTTTCCATGATGCACAGTCTAACATAACTCATTTCCTCCTTTCTTTTTCATTTAAAAACATATGGTTAGATTGGTGTTTTAGTTAAGTGTACGGTTTTTGTTTAATTTGGTTGATGGGAAAATGCCTAAAAGAGGCAAAAATGTTGCATCCTATTGTTATATGCTCAATTAAAATTACTTAAGTTCACAACATGTGATCTTGGTTCAGGAGTACAGGGATCAAAAACCCGTTATGAATATCATAAGAAAATGCAAGTAAAGATTGTGACTGAGAAAGGGATCCATCAAAAGAGGTGAAAGAAGGGGAGCATCGATGGGCAGTGTGACTCATCCACCTTGCTATATAATAGCTACATAAAAACCTCCTCAAAC